>NC_138776.1:198021632-198206632 GCF_965119305.1 Pelophylax lessonae
ACTGTAGTAATGTCACTGGTCCCCCCAAAATTGTCACAAATGTCAGTTAAGTGTCCAATCTGTCTGCTGCAATGTCGTGGTCCCACTAAAAATCTCTAATTGCCGCCATTACTAGTATAAAATAAATAAAATTACATAAATATTTTCCCTAGTTTGTAGACGTGATAACTTTTGTGCAAACCAATCAATATACGCTTACTGGGATTTTTTTTTTTACCAAAAATATGTGGAAGAATACAAATTGGCGTAAATTGATGAAAACAATTTGATTTTTAAATTTTTTTTTATAGCAGAAAGTAAAAAAATATTGTTCTTTTTTGTTTATAGCGCATAAAATAAAAATCGCACAGGTGATCAAAAACCACCAAAAGAAAACTCTATTTGTGGGAAACATCAATTTTATTTGGGTAGAGCATCGCATAATCGCGCAATTGTCAGTTAAAGTAACGCAGTGCCGAATCGCAAAAAATGGCCTGGTGATGAAGAGGGAAAACCTTCCGGTCCAGAAGTGATTAAACACCCTGGCAGTATTTAACTTGTCCCAGCCCATTGCTTTTATTGGGGTTGTACACCCCATTAACACTCACCATACCATATTACCATACCTAATTATTAAAATAAACACACATTAAAGGTTGTGGCCCCTTTATTGGTTTTAAGTAAATTATAATTATAAAATAAACTTTGACTTTTATTACCAAATAGAACTCCTGTTAACAAATAAAATATAACTAAAAGGTAAATTTTTTTTTTTAGTTTTGGATAAAATGGAGAGGTGTTTGAACACTTATTCGATTTTTATTGTTGTCTGTGCCCCAGTTAAAGCGGATTTCTGGCCACAAAATCGACATAATCGATTTTGGGCCATCCGCTTGCTTTTGGTCACCTGAAAAATTAATGGATAGTTACGATTTTTTTTTGTGTGCTTACCTTGTTATTGAAGAAAAATATACTCACCTTTCTTCCACTTCCTCCCTCTGCGGCTGTGGCCCGCGCCGTCACTTCCTCTTTGCATCGATTCCTGGGAGCTGAACGTCATCGCTCCCAGGAATCAATGCGCCTGCACCGGCCCCGCTCGTCACTTCCGGTGCGGGCGCCTCATTCCCTGCTAAACAGCTTCTGGGCGTGCCCAGAAGCTGTGGAGGGATGGCGCGCCCCCCCCCCCCCGGAAGTGACGAGCGGGGCCGGTGCAGGCGCATTCTGGGAGAAGAGGACACGGAAGAGGACGCAGAAGAGGACGCGCTGGCTTCAGCTGCCCACATCCGAGATGGCAGTGCTGGAGAAGAAATTTTCAAGGTAAGTATTTCTTCTAAAAGGTAAGTGCGACCTGGGACACATCAGAGGCTATCCATTGTGGAATATACTAGCCCTGACTGTCCCGGGGTATTTTTATTGAAAATACTTTTTCGTGGCCGGAACTCCGCTTTAAGGAGATTTATCCTCTCTATTTGTCCTGTTTACCATTATCATTGAAAGTAAAAGTAAAAGAAAATCCCAGTAAAGTAATAGAGGGGAAATCTTCCATTGGGGGCACTAGTTCTGGTGACCCGGGGGTCCCCAAGGAATTCCTCTAATTAGCAGGGATTTCCTCTCACTTCCTGTTTGGCTATGGGGCAGGAAGTCAAAGGAAATCTCTCAAATGGGACACAGATGGTGAAAAAAATCTAACAGAGGCTAAAACCCTCCCTTGCTCTGTCCAAAATCTCAAAAAAGTTTTGCCTATAGTTCCACTTTAACAGTCCAACATGCTTAGTCACCAAGGCTTAGGCAGTAATATCCTACACCAACCAAACTACAGTTTACCAATCACCATCTACCCAAAAAGTGGGTGACATTACCCCATAAAGATTAATCACGTTAAAGGAAAATAGAGCAAAGGGAAGGGTGGGCAGTGGAGAAGGTCAGAAGATTCATAAGGCAGACTAAGGACTGAGAATCCAGAGGTGAGTCCAGATGACAAACCTGAGGTAACTGCTGACACCAACCAGCTAGGATGTGAAAACTATTTCCAAAGCAGGACATGGGGACAAGCTAACTGGGAGTTTTGGGCTTCTGGGGGCCCAAATAGCGTACAGGTATGAGTACTTTACAAAGCTGAACATTTTTTTATGATCTGCTGGGGCCTCTATTGCATAGGCTATTTTCTGGAAAAGGTGAACTTAGCATTTTCTTTTTGTAGATTATTTTTATTGAATTTTGAAGGTAAAAGACAAATTACAATACAGAGCCTTTGGGCATTCCCCGGCTCGGAAAGTACAAAAACATCAAACAAATACTCTAATAATAGATGGACTTTATTATAAAGAGGTCAGAAACCAACTCTTAAAACCAACATCGCTGCCCGTTCTCGCTTGATGAATAATACATCTATAGGGTACATATTTACATTGTAGGTAAGGTTGAAAAAAGACAATAGTCCATTCAATTCAAACTGTGTAGGTGTACGTGTGTCAGTGTCTATAATCATTTCCCATATTTAATTTCCCATATCCCTGTATGTTGTGTTCCTAAAGATGCATGTCCAAGAGTCTTTTAAAAATATCAATAATCCCCGCTGACACCACCGCTGACAGTGCATAGTTTATTTAAAACTGGTTCTCCTCCAATCTCATTGTGTGGCCCCGTGTCCTCTTACACTTCCTGAGACTGAAGTTTTTTTCCTACGCTGGGATCATTATTGAAGTGTTTGTAAATCGCTATGTCCCCTCTCAACCGTCTCTTCTCCAGTGAGAATAAATTTAGTGCTTGTAGTTGTTCCTCGTAATTGAGGTCCTCCAAGGCTATTTCACGTGCAACAGAAAAGCATTTATACAATGTTAAAACTAAGGGGGCTGTGTGTACCAGGCCTGAGATTTTAAATCTAGTAAAACAGTGACAATAATATGAAACAAATAGAGCAAGGGCTTAATGATAGTCCATGTTTTTGTAAAATTTAGCTGGGTATCCACTTGAGCGGTATGTGGGTTTGCATAGGGGAATAGCGGCATTGACCAATGCCTTTCAGAAATTTAAGGAGGGCATCTCTGATTGCTTTCATTTTAAAATGACGGACTTTTGCACATTGAATACTGGAACTACAAACCAATGAGGGCTTTGGTTGCTCAGCGGTGTGCTAAGGTGCTTACGAGACCCAACAGACAGACTGAAACAGTCAAGGGAATTGGGACCATTGTCAGGGAGGTTATAAACTGGATGACCATAATAATTGCAATTTGGGACAGGTGAACTGAGCCTTTAAAGTGGTTCTATAGCCTTAAGGTTTTTCACCTTAATGCATTCTATGTGTAAAAGTGCAGCAGCTCCCACCACTATCTCATTGGACAGATTGATAGCAGGGGGAGCGATTGGCTCCTGCTGTTGTCAATCAAACTCAGTGACGCTGGAACGGGGGGGGGGGGCAATGGACGCAGCAGCGGGACTCAGGAGCGAGCGCACATGGTTGCCCCTAGGAAAATCGGCTTTCCCTGGGGGCACCTGTGTAACGCTCCTGCGTTTTACGTATGATGTGGATTTTCAGCTGCAGAAATATTCCACTTCAGTAGTCATGTAGAGAAACGCTGAGACACCATTCCCAACTCTCAATGACTCATCATGTGTGGATGATCTCAATTCAGCAAGTAAATACACACACTCAATAAGATGTTTCCTAGAGTGACTTATGTATATAGTAACACAGTGATGATAGGCTGAAGAGACAGGTTGGGTAGAGATGGTAGATGACAGACACTTGAAAGGAAATCATCTTGAAAGTAAGATAGTAGCAGATGGGATGCAGATAGGTTTAGCAATCATGTATGGTAGCAGATGACAGAGTAGCAGGTGGACATACAAGAGAGATCAACCCAGTGCAAGAACAGGTGGTAGTAGGCTCAAGAGCTAGCAATCTTAGATAATGCAGATGTAGTAATAGTCCTTAGTATGCAGAGCTAGATAGTGTAAGCTTTAGTATAAAGGTTATAGAGGTTTCCCCTGTGGGGTACTTATCACTAATAGCAATGTAGCAGAGGAGAGGTTCGGCAAGAGCGGATGATCCGGTAGCGGGATACAGGGATCAGCGCAGCGTGGTTCCGACAGCGAGGTATGCTTGCAAGCACGAGAGCATCAAGGCACAAAGCAGTTTGAACGAACACACGTGAGTGAGAGCCGGCGATCTAAATAGCCATCCAGTCCGGCGCTCAGTGATGACAGCATCAGTCTTAAAGGTGTATGCGCACCTTACCAAAAGAGAATGGTGGGGCGCATACACTTATGAAAGAGTAATTAGGGTACCCAAAGGTACCAGAACATTACAACCTGATGAAGAGGAAGGGCCTGAAGAGCCGGCAGGGGACCCCAGAAGAAGAGGATGGGCTAAATCATTACACAAAGCAGGTAAGTATAGGCATGTTTGTTATTTTTAGTAAAAAAAAAAGAGGCAAAAAACCTGAAGCTTTACAACCACTTTAAGTATTAATCAGCCTGGTGTACCATGATCATCTTTATCTGGTGATAGCAAATATTAAATATCAGCAGGATACTGTGATTGAAAAGGTTTTTTCTATAGCTGCTTTTATTTCCTTATTTCGTACACTGTAGATGATTGGATTTAACACTGGTGTCACCAATGTATATAGAATAGACACAACCCTGTCCTGCTCTGGGAAGTAACTGGAAGGAGGACGTAAGTGCATGAACAGTATTGGTACATAGAAGAGGAAGACCACAGTAAGGTGGGAGGCACAAGTAAAAAAAACTTTTTGCTTTTGTCTTGTGGATTTTATATTCAAGATGTTCCAAAGGATAAAAAGATAAGATACAAGTATGAACCCAAAGGTGTTTCCAACAACTGCTACAGCTACAATGTACTCTAAGACCTCACTAAACCAAATATCTGCACAAGCCAAATGAAGTAATGGTGGCATCTCACAGAAATAATGACTGATTTGGTTGGATTTGCAGAAAGGCAATCTAAAAGTATACAATGTAAGATATACAGAAACAGCAAAGCTCACAATCCAACATCCAACAACCAGATGAAGACACAGTTTTTGATCCATGATCATATGGTATTGTAAAGGTTTACAGACGGCATTTCGTCTGTCAAAAGCCATAATAGCCAAGATTATACATTCAGCAACAGCTAGAGCTGAGTGAAAGTGCATCTGGATTGCACATCCCAAGAAGGAAATGCTTCTGTCTGACGACAACATTTTGGGCACCACAGTTGTAGAATAACAAATGTCAATATCAGCAAGATTAGCCAGAAAAAAGTACATGGGCGTCTGAAGTTGGTGGTTATTCTTTACCATAATGATCAGTAAAAGATTTCCTAATGACGTCACCATGTACATCAAAAAAAGCAACAAGGAGAAGACGGCGTTCAGACTGTAGACTGTAGAAAGTCCAAGAAGAATGAATTTTCCTACATTTGTAGGGTTTGAGTTTTCCAACATAACATACAATGCCATTTTTAGCTATGGCGATTTTTGATGAAGAAAATTCTCTCATTCCTAAAAGCTTTGGTATTTGTATGGCATTCATTTGAACTATAGTAATACTAACATTTCTATCAAACAGGCTCCAGTACAATATAGAAATGTAGCAATAAGATACAAGATATTATGCTTCTAATTCCTAGCTTTCCCTAAAAAGGACCACTGTGGAGTTTTAGGTGACGCATGCAAGCCTCCCCTGTAAAGAAAGCCTACTTTGCAGAGTTCATATATTGTTTGTGATTTGCATATAACCCTTCATTTTTCCCTAAAGCTTTTTTTTTTCATTTCACAATGAGTTCCCAAAGGGTTTTTTTGCTTAATTTCACCATGAGATTTGTTCAAAGGTTTTCAGATTCCCAGTCCAATTAGAGTTAGCAGATCTTCAATAAGTAACTTTAAACTTCTTTAAAAAAAAGTGTTCTATATTTTATTATATACTATTAGCGATGTGCACAACAGAAACATTTCAAATTCATTTGTTAGGTTAATTTTGAAAAAATAGGTAAATGAACCCCACATCTGCGCAAATATGGAATAAACAAATAAAATACAATGATGAGAACTGCACGTTGTAAAGCAAAGGTTTAGCAACGAACAAACCAAAAAAATGAATTAACCGTGCTCTCAATAAATATTTGTTTCCAACGAATTGGACATTGCTGTCCACAAATATGTGTATTATCTATTAAAGTGCCAAGTGAAATAAAGTGCTTAAAATAAAGTGCTCTGTGGGACTGTACTTTATGCTTTATATTGGATTTGTGGGACTTTTTAAGCACTTTATTTCACTTGGCACTTTAATAGATAATACACATATTTGAGGACACTAATGGGGGAGGTTCTGAAGACGTCATACGCATTGACGAAACGCGCGTAAGGTTGAACGCACGCTGCTTACATCACGGGTGCCTGAGTGGAACGCAAGCCGGTATTCACCGCTCTCCACTCAAGGCACCATTTCGGCTGGCGGTTTTTTACTTTTTCATGTACTGGTTACCTATCAATTCTATTAAAAAACAATTTTTATGGTGATACATTATCTGGATCTTTTTTTATCCTTCATACCCTGACTGAACCCCATGGATCGAGGTTATCCAGGAGAGGGAAATCCCGAATACTGTGGTACTACAAAGCCCAGCAGTGTCTACTCTGGCCCTGGTGGCCAAACAAACGTTTACAGGTCTTAATACCATAAGGTATATAAGACCCACATCATCTGGTGAGTGTTTTCTTCTATTATCCCCCACGGTGACACCAAAAAGTACCAGCACTGGATCATTGGAGGATTCAACACAGAGCACCTGCACCTTTTTTCCCCTATCTGCACTCAAGATTTACCTGCATATTTTGCACCTAAGTCACATATGAACTACTATTTATGAACTTTTTTACCTGTATATTTGCACTTGAGTCACATATGAACTATTATTTATGAACTTTTATTGCAAACATTTTTTTCACCTGTTTGATTTAATCACTTTAATTACAGCTCCTTCCATCACCTTTATAATTTTAAAATTGCATTATAATATATCTAATTATCCAACCTTGTATACCTATATTGTGTTATCTACCCTAAGCATTATTATAAGGTTATTTGTTATTCATCAAACAGTGTGTATACACATACATATTCATCTTTGCACAATACTTAATTAAGGTATTAGCACAAAGCACTTTATTAAGGTTTACTGCACCATATATATTCTAAGTGTGATGTGATGGGTAGGTGCGCTAAAACAATATCCAAAAATAATATCCAAAAATAATAAAGTTACACTTGGATATATGTGGGAGGTGTTCGGTGTTATGAACAACTTAATTGTGACAAAATGGAAAACATAAGAAAAGTGCTCAACAACACAACAATATGTCCAAAGCATAAATCTTCTAAATGTCCATAAATGATGAATCAATCAAGTGCTCAAACAAATTGGAATAAAGCAAAAATCTTCAGCTTCAGTGTAGTGAACACCCACCACCAGGTGAAATTCCTCCTTACCAGACGGAAAAGTAAGATGTGCACAACTTAGCATATGTGTAGATCACTGCAACCGTGCATGCTGCCAAAATCCATGTGAACCACCCAGAATGGTCCCTTACCGGATAAATGAACAGAATACGCCTGTAGATATACTCCGAGTCCCTTTCCACTTCCTCCGTATGTATCTCTACACGGGAGTGCCTTTACAATCAGCTGATGGAAAGCGTTGTAGTTCCAAAAGTACCCACTGCTTGCTCCCCCACTCTGAACCTAAATCTAGGCAGGTGTATGACCAATAGGCCAACACCCTCCAGGCGTGGGGTGTAGAAAATAAGCCGCAATAGTGTGATACCTTCTAAAACCAATTTATTTGCGCAGTAATACACTTACAGTTTAAGCAGTTCAATCGAGCATATAGTGTTGTTCCAGAATTTCTAAAGGTGAGCTCAGGTCCGGCTGCAGCGCGGGTCCTGAGCGGTCGTTCATGACGGTAACGCCTCCTCTCTGACGCATTTCTTCCTGGGTTAAATGGCTGAATGAACCACACACCCCCAGCTCTCACGTGTTCTATTGATGTGATCCCACCACCAGGCTCCACCTCTACGCGTTAGGCCACTATCACACGTTGCTTCATCTGGAGGAAACATTTGACCAGGAAGGAAGCTGTGGAGTTGGCCTATTGGGTGTTGGCCTATTGGTCATACACCTGCCTAGCTTTAGGTTCAGAGTGGAGGAGCAAGCAGTGGGTACTTTTGGAACTACAACGCTTTCCATCAGCTGATTGTAAAGGCACTCCCGTGTAGAGATACATACGGAGGAAGTGGAAAGGGACTCGGAGTATATCTACAGGCGTATTCTGTTCATTTATCCGGTAAGGGACCATTCTGGGTGGTTCACATGGATTTTGGCAGCATGCACGGTTGCAGTGATCTACACATATGCTAAGTTGTGCACATCTTACTTTTCCGTCTGGTAAGGAGGAATTTCACCTGGTGGTGGGTGTTCACTACACTGAAGCTGAAGATTTTTGCTTTATTCCAATTTGTTTGAGCACTTGATTGATTCATCATTTATGGACATTTAGAAGATTTATGCTTTGGACATATTGTTGTGTTGTTGAGCACTTTTCTTATGTTTTCCATTTTGTCACAATTAAGTTGTTCATAACACCGAACACCTCCCACATATATCCAAGTGTAACTTTATTATTTTTGGATATTATTTTTGGATATTGTTTTAGCGCACCTACCCATCACATCACTATTATATTTATTCTATTCAGGCACTGAATACAGGTTGCGGCTTTAACTCACCACTATCAGCGCACCCTCACTTATACATTTATATATATTCTAAGGCCTACCAACCTCACACGTTTTTTAACCTTTTTTTGAATTGACAAGCAATTGTCCAGCAGTGGTTCACCTGAAGCAAGCGCTATAGTTGGCCCCAATTTATTGTGGTCTTACTCTACATATGTCTGTATACTATGTTACTGTGGCCACTCATGGGACAATGAAGCAAATTCAATAACTATTTTGCCATTGATTTTACGTGACTGTCTATTTAGGCCATTTGCTCTTTTAATGGTGGCATATAACTTTAGATGGCAATTGTATTGTGAGCTTGATTTACTAAAACTGGAGAGTGCAAAATCTGGTGCAGGGTGCAGCTCTGCATAGAAACCAATTAGCTTTCAGGGTTTTTTTTTTTTTTTTTTGTCAAAGCTTAATTGAAAAAACTGAAGTTAGAAGCTGATTGGCTACCATGTACAGTACAGGTGCACCAGATTTTGCAATCTCCAGTTTGAGTAAATCTACCCCTGTGTGTTAAGCAATCTCTTGTAATTATAACGTAGCATCAGCAGACAGTGGTTGTTAAATGCGTTTGAAGCTGCTTTTATCTGATGCTGCAATTTATATGTATGATCAATGACTGGTCTTTTACTTAGGGGTCTATTAATCAATGTTTTCACCTGATTCACACAACTTTCTCTGAAGATTACATTGGAAAAATATGAATATCTTGGGTGAAATGTGTGTGAATCTTGGGCAAAAAGATTGGTGAATAGACCTCTTCGAACAGTAGGGATCAACTTTCTTGATACAGGGGCAGGGCCGGCCCTACCATGGGTCCTGCTGGGTCCATTGGTCCCAGGCGGCAGTTTAAAGGGGCAGCAAATTGCCGACCACATTTCTTTCTAGCAGTTGTGTGCAAAGTCGCTGTTATCAGTACACATCACACCGGAGGTGCCCCCTTTTTATTGTCCGGCTGTGCGGGTTAGGGACACCAAAAGGAAAGGGAAGCTCTGCGTCTTCCCCCATCCAGGTGGGCAGATGGTGCATCCCAGTGGGGGGGGGGGCACAAAGCAGCTTCAGCAGCTGGGCTGTCTCTGAAGCCCGCAGCCGCCCAATCAGCCTCTTTGCGGCCGCCCATTCAATTCATGGAATGGTTGGGGGGTGGAGACTAAAAGCTTAGCTGACTAGTGAAGACTGAAGAAGGAAAGGCTGGAGGAGATCCCATCTCCTGATCTCGGCATAGGTGTCACTATTGCCAGTGCCAGACACCACAGAGCCGGAGACAACTCACAGGCATGCATACCCTAATCATCTAATGCACGTTACATAATTGCCCACAGCAGACAGTGACTGTCCCGCTACAGCTCCCAAACTCTTTTTTTTCTATCTGCCCTAGAAGTCTAAGAAAAGTCAATTTGGATAGGTAAGCTGGCAGTTTTACATCAGGACTAATCAGGAGGATTTGTTTGCAGGGAGATGAGACTGATTCAGCTAATATGAAGGATCGGAAGAGCAGGGGAGTGTGCGTGTGGGGGAGTCGGCCCGGCCGAGTCTGGAGCTTTGTTTACAACTAACAGACATCTCTGGAGCCGCCACATATCACTATATTAACACCCCCCCCTACACACTTTGTGTATGTCCAGATAATGTGAACACACTTTATGACCATTCCATTTAACCCTCTGTTATCCAAACTCTGTTTTATCAAAGTCTAAATTCCCTACATTAACTAAATACTCAATACAAGTTAACCATCTTTAATGAGCAGAGCACAGTGTTCACAGTTATTTACATGGTAGTGCAGTTTTATGAACACTGAATATTTAGAGAAAATCTGTTGTTTTGCATTTACACAGTTTAGCTTTATTTGCACACGAGTGCAGAAGTTGTTTTATATGTATCACATGTAGGGCAGCCCATACATTTCAATGGGCTGCCCTACTCATGAGCAACATGGAAAATAAGTCCCTTCCCCATCCCTCACCAGCACTGCCACTGATCCCACTGTAATATACCGCCCTAGCCTGTCCGTATACCGCCCTAGCCTGTCTGTATACCGCCCTAGCCTGTCTGTATACCGCCCTAGTCTGTCCGTATACCGCCATAGCCTTTCCGTATACCTCCCTAGCCTGTCCGTATACCGCCCTAGCCTTTCCATATACTGCCCTAGCCTGTCCGTATACCACTCTAGTCCGCCTATATACTACCCTAGCCTGCCTATATACTACCATAGCCTGTCCGTATACTACCCTAGCTTGCCCCTATACTACTGTAGCCTGTTGCATGTAAATCTGACTTCCTGAATAATTAGAAAAAGATCATACGAACAAAAAAAAAAAAAAGCATAAAAAGAAAGTGGAATGGACAGCACAGAAGAAAAAAAAAAGAAAGTGTTAAATAGATAAATAGACCAATCTATTTTTTTTAATTCATTTATTTATTTAAACTAATTTATTTATTTTACTGAATTATTTATTTAAAGTGACAGACTAAAATACAGAACCATTCATTTTCATTTACCCTAATGCATAGTAAATCCACAAATTCTCAAGATGCCCATATATAGCAGAGAGCACTATGATTTCTCCATTTCTGTTTTTATGGCATATTCAATAAATATCGTGAGTAAGAGGCGGAGGACTAATGATTCAGGGGTGCTACCAGTGGAAATGTTCCATTATCATCCAGTATCATCTTAAGTGGAGGACATTAAGGCTTATTTGACTCTGTGGTGGGGTCAGATATTGGAGGTGAGCAGGAATTTTGCCTGAAGGTGGTAAGCGCTGAACACATTGGATACAAGCATTTTATGTCACTATATTTGCACTACAGTGGAATTCTGTGAATGGGAATTTGACATATATAATTTTTTTTTATCACATATATGATTTAGCACTAGTTTTATTTTGTTATCTACATGTTTTTCCAGTAATTGACAGTGCTCCACTTATATGTTGCACTTTTTTTAGCTCCTGCATAGCAGCAAACTACCTTGCTCTCCGTCAGACCTCGGGTCACAGCAGCAGGGTAGGGCTGAGGGAACTAAAAGAAACTTCTTCTTGAGTTCATATGGCACTGCTGGGCGAATCTTCCCCCATTCTGCATAGCCAATGCTCTGCATGAGGCCTGGTGAGTGCTTGGCAAGGGGATGCTGGGGAGAGAGGATTTTTGTGCTAGGGGTAATTTCTGTGCAGGGGAGTAGGGATTTCTGTGCTGGGTGATAGGGATTTTTCTTCAGAGATGAGGAGGGGTTTTCTTGGCACAGTTTTTTACTTTACTGAGGGGGTGAGAAGGGTTTTTTTGGGGGGATGGGGAATTTTGGTTAGTAGGGGATTAGTGGGAGTTTATTGGGGGGGGGGGGTGGATTTGCTAATGCAGATGGGCTTTCTTGGGGGGAGTTTAGTGATGTGGTGGATGAGAAAAGGTTTTCATGAAGAGGAAGAGTTTGCTTGGGAAACAAAGGATGTATGCTGGGGCTAGAATTTTTTACTTGGGAAGGTAAGGGGCGTGGTTTTGCTAGGGGTGGGGAATTTGTACTTGGTGGGAGGAATACATAATTCTGACCCCTGTACTTTACACATTCATGATCCCTGTATTCCGTACATTATATACTCCTACCCCTGAACTCTGTACATTATATACTACTTACCCCTGTGCTTTGTGAATTACATACTCCTGACCTCTACACTCTGTACTTTTTCACATACTGCTGAACCCTTTACTTGTGCATCATGTGCTACTGACCTCTGCCTCCTGTGGGGTTTATTTACTAAAGACAAATAGGCTGTTCCCTTTGCAAGTGAAGTTGCACTTTACAGGAAAATTTGCTTCAGAGCTTGGTGACTGAGGTGAAGCTCTGCTGACTTCCGTCATCAAATCATGTGCTTACATTCCTTTACCAATAGCAGCAGCCTCCCACGTTGTCTACATTCCAGCCAATAAAAATGTAATGTGCACAGTTGTCCTGCGCACTGTTATCCAATAGGCTTAAATAGGATGTACTTGTTTTATATTAACATCCTCACATTCAGGTCTATAGGATGTTAGTGCACAGCCGAAGGAAATCCATGCTACTTTTACACCAGTTGGGATGTTGACAATGCAGGAAGCCACCACTGTTGAAGGATGTAAGCAAATACCTATGGAAGGGATAGTTTGACTTAAGCTGGCCATACATGGCTTGAAATTTGTCTGGTTCAGCAGGGAGCAGATAACTTTCAATCCATGTATGGGCACTGAGATTGTACAGAAGTCAATCTACCGATCGACCTCTGTACAACCGCTGTTTTGGATTTTCCCTGCTCAATCAGCACTGCGGGCTATAGCCTGCAACTTTGATCAGTGTATTTGGATAGTGGAGAAGTCTCTCCACTGTCAGAATACAATAGCTCAGCGGGGAGGAATCAAGTCAGTTTTTTTCTGTTCAACCTGCTGGTTGAACAAAAAAAATGGACTAATCTGAGGGCTGCCTTAGTGTAGCTAGAGGGATAGGGAGGAGGCGGGGTAAAGGGAGGGGGGGGGGGGTCACATTTTCTGACTTATCCCTAATTAAAAATACATATTTGATAAGTTGGGCCAACCAAATTGTAGGATCATAGAAAATGTAGGAATAAGAAGTGAAAAATAACTACATATCACTCGCAAGAAAATCATATTGCTACTAATTGGAGCTAAAATAATTAAACGCCTAGAGCAGACAAGTATCCCTCCAGGAAGGATCCCAAGAGGCCTACCAACATATCGTAATAGAGTAAATAAAAAAAAAAATGTTTTCCCAAACTGCTGAGCCATAAAGTTTGCATCAATGTAAATAAAACACAATTAAATATTTTTTAATATCAATATACTAAAAACTTGGGTAACCAAAATCCATATGTAATGCTGGGACCCATTGTTACAGAATATACATATGCATTGCATAGATCCTAAATGTGATTGATGATAAAATGTTTCATTCCATTGATCGTAGCAAATGTTGTGTCACACCTATAATCGTATATTATCTTATAGCAGGCTTTCTCACCTTTAAAAAAATATATATATTTAAAATTTTGAGGGTGTAAACAGCTGGATGGATGTGGGATGAATAACCTCACCTATGCTAAGTAAAGGCTGGTCACAAAACACATTTGATGTAGCTAAGGCTGTTTCCTGTGTGGTATCTGCATAGATGTTCTAACTTCACACCTAGGGCCAGATTTAGACCTTGGGGGGCTCGCATACACAGATTTGGTTTACATTCTCAGTGACAGTCTCACATTTTTAAAATGCATGACACAACAGGATTCTGAGGTCATGCATGCACATGTACACCTGCAGTCATAGGCCACCTATATTAAGAGCATAAGCACTCTATGGGGATGATTTACTTAACCTCCCTGGCGGTGATCCCGAGCGTGACTCGGGGGTTAATTTTTTCTATCAGGAGCGGTAACCCCAAGTCACGCTCGGGGTAGTATTGCAGAGTGCCAGCGGAGCCCCCTTGGCTCCCCGAGTAATGCACTTACCTTGTCCCGGCGATCCAGCGATGATACACTGTAATCTGAGAGGATTACACTGTATCACCAAAGATTACCTCAGATCTGGCAGTACAGTGCCCCGTCTGACATTATACTTGTGATTTGTGCCCAAAAATATATATATTATGGCATCAAAAAAGCGCCAGTCTAAAGCGCTTTTGGACCAGCTGAGTGACAGCGACAGCGACCCGGAGGTGCTCGCGGAAGTGAGCGATAGCGAGTCATGGGGTGATTTGTCATCTGACACTGACATTGACACGGATCTGGCAAGTGACAACGGCGATGACCCTGCACCTGACCTGAGCGATGTGCGCACTTGGTGCGCTATTGATTGCGATGCAGACCAGGTAGCGCCCCCAAGATTCCCGTTCACCGGATCACCCGGGATGAAGGTAGATGTCGAGCGTGACAACCCTCTGGCATACCTGCAATTATTCCTCACTGAGGAGGTAATTGAAATAATTGTCATGGAGACGAATCGCTACCAAGAGCAGCAATCCGCTACGCTGCATGCCAGGCTTTCCAGAAGAAGAAAGTGGGAACCAGTGACAAAAGAGGACATGTGGCTGTTTCTGGGACTCCTCTTTCTTCAGGGGTTGGTGGGGAAACCGTTCCAGAAATGGTACTGGACCACCAACAGGTTACTGGCCACTCCGTTCTTTGGCACCGTGATGTCTGAGTATCGCTTCTCCCTGATTATGAAGTATTTCCACTTCACAAACAATGAGGAGTTTGATGAGGCCACGCATCCTGCGCCCAAACTGAAAAAAATCTGGGAGGTATGGCAAATTATTGTGGCCAATTTCCAGCGGACCTACGTGCCAGAAAGGGACGTCAGTGTGAATGAGAGTTTGATGGCCTACAAGGGTCGCCTAAGCTGGATTCAGTACATCGCATCCAAAAGAGCGCGGTTTGGCATCAAATCATATATGCTCTGCGAGTCATCCACGGGGTACATATGGAATTCGGTAATTTACACCGGCAAAGGCACTAAATTCAACCCCAGGTACAGCGGCTATGGGATGGCCACATAATCCGTCCTGACACTTCTGGAGCCATTGCTGAACCAGGGATATTGTGTGACCACGGACAACTTCTATACTTCCCCGGAACTATATGATGTTTTGCTACAAAATAGAACCGACGCATATGGTACCGTTAGGCCTAACCGACGAGACATGCCATCTTTGTTTGCCAAAAAAAAACTAAAAACCGGAGAAATGGTTGCCTGGCAGAAGGGTAAGATGATGGCAATGAGATGGCGAGACAAGAAGGATGTGTGTCTCATGAGCACTGTGCACAATACCTCCACTGCCATGGTCCACACAAAATGTGGGACAGATGTGCTGAAACCACAGGTCGTGATTGACTATAACAAAACAATGGGAGGTGTCGACAGAGCCGATCAGGCCATGACCTTTTATCCCGCTATGCGAAAACAGCAAAAAAATATTATAAAAAAATATTCAGACACCTTCTGGAACAATGTCTTTGGAACGCTTACATCCTGCACAAAGCCAACATTGACAAGCCTCTTGCTCATTCCGAGTTTGTCTGGAAGGTGGCTGAGCAGATTTTTGTAAAGCACCAGACACAATCAGGAGTTGTAAATAGACCTGGACGTCGCGCTGTTGACGTGGTCAACCCAGAACGTCTGACCGGCCGTCACTTTGCAGACTAAATCCCGCCAACTGCAAAAAAGGTAGCACCGACCAGGATGTGTGTTGTTTGCTGCTCAAAACGCGATAGAAATGGAAAGAAAGTCCGAAAGGAAACCAGGTTCCATTGTCCTGATTGTGACGTCGGACTTTGTGTAGTTCCTTGTTTCAAAATTTATCACACGCAGCATGTGTATTGAATTTTCTTTCTTTGACAAATTTCCTTATTTACTACATTATTGAATAAAATTACATTATTTATGAGATTATAATTCATGATTTTGTGTTTCAAAATTTATCACATCTGGGATGTCTACTAGAGTCTTGTTTTGGTCAGGTTTAAGTCAGTAATTACTAAGAATTGTAGGCCTATAATACATAACACCAAATTTCCATGCAAAAAATTGTACCGCTTTTGGTATAAACTTCCAGACATAATCATATCGCCAGGGAGGTTAAGGTAAGTAAACTGTGCACTTTGCAAGTGCAGTTGCAATTATTTACCCCAGAGCTTAGTAAATGTGGTGAAGCTCTGCTTATTTGCATAATTCAATCATGTGCAAGCAAAAATGTTTTTTTTTCCCTTGAACCTGATTGGGTATCATCTACAAAGTAACACATCACCACATTTACATTTACAGAGTGCACAGTCTATGTGTCTTTAGTAAATTAACCCCATTTGTGGTTCACTTTAGCCACCAATATTCATTTTTATACAATATACCAGTCCAGAGAAAAAACTTTTACAGATGATGGCAGGAAAAATGGAAAATTGATATCAAATACTTACCGTAATTTTCCTTTCCTGATGGACACCATGGCAGCATACGTATCGGGTTTGGCCCCGCCTCCAAACCTACCCTATAGGACGTCCACTCCCACAAATCCTTGCACCTGTTCAGCACACGTGTTCTGTAACTATCCTCCATAGAAACTGGGAGGGAACTCCTGCTGCCATGGAGTCCATCAGGAAAGGAAAATTACGGTAAGTATTTGATATCAATTTTCCATTTTCCTGACAGACTCCATGGCAGCATACGTATCGGGAAATAACTCGCCGTACACAAACAGGGTGGGCAGGTGCTGAACAAAAGTTTACTTTACTCTGTCAACTGACAGGACTTGTAAACCAACATTAACAGAAGAAAGAGCCGCCGGCTCAACATAAAGACAAAAAGGTAATTATAGAGGACCGTGATCCTGCTCTACAAATCACTTCGGGCGCGACATGTCTGGAGACTGCCCAAGAAGTGGAAACACTCAGAGTTGAGTGAGCCGTAACCGCCACTGGAGGAGTCAAGCCCTCAGCCCTGTAAGCGCAGTGGATAGCTTGGATAAACCAAGAAGAGATAGACTTTGAAGAAGCCCGAAGTCCCTTGATCTTTCCACTGAAGGTGACAAACAGATGATCTGACTGCCAGAAGGAAACCGTAGCTTTCAGATACTGTTTGAGGCAAAATCCAACACCCAGCGGATGGACAGAAGAGCCCTCTTCCTGCCTAAAGGTAGGCAAAACTATCTCCACATTCTCATGAAAGCCAGAGGTAACCTTTGGTCTTGCTTCCAACATAGGGATTAAGACTATCCTGTCTGGAAAAAAGGTTAGGAAGGGCTCCCGCGCCCCTAAGGCTCCTATTTCAGAGACTCTCTTCGCGGATGTAATGGATACCAAGAAAACAGTTACTAATGTCAATTCCTTGACGGTAAGAGTTTCATCTGTATCACGGATACGTTGTGAAAGAAAATCCAGAACTAAGGGGAGATCCCACTTAGGGAACCTTGGCTTCTTCTGGGGCCTGAGTCTTACTGCCCCCTTGAAAAAATTGTCAGACCAGAGTATGGCTAGCTCAAGGAAAACCGGAAAAAGCTGAAATAGCCGAAACCTGGACTCTAAGGGAGCTTACTGAGAGTGGAAGATCTAGACCAGACTGCAGAAAACTCAACACATCCTGGGACCTGATGGATGAATGAGGGTTGGACCTGGCGGCCAGATGTGAGGAGAATTTTGACCAGATTCTCTCATACACTCTGTTGTTTGAACTCCGTCTGGCACTCAGAAGTGTAGAGATAGCTTTTTTGGGGCACCCCAAGGCCTGTAGCCTTCCCCTCTCAATAACCAAGCCTTCAGGTGTAGTCAGGCTGGGCAAGGATGCAGTATGGCACCTTGTAATAGTAGATCTTGCCTGAGGGCAGCGGAATTGGATCCTGAATACTGAGAGTGTTATAAGAGGGAACCAAGGCCTGTTGTGCCAAGGTGGTATCACGGCCAGTACTTCCACTGCTTCTGACCTGAGTCTCCAAAGAAACTGCAGGAATATTGGAACCGGAGGGAAGGCATATGCCCTGCGGAACCTCCACTGATCCTTGAGGGTGTCTACCCCGGAAGCTTGAGGATCTCTGAATCTCGCATAGAATTTCTGCAACTTGCGGATGTGAGGGGAGACAAAGAGGTTGACCTCTGGGGAGAAACCCAGGTTCAGGATCCACTTGAAGACATCTTCTGGAGAGACCACTTGTTGTTGTCGTCCAACTGCACACGCGATAGAAAATCGACTTGGACATTTTGGACCCCCGGAACATACACTGCTGACAGGTTGGACAAGTTCTTTTGCACCCAGGCCATAATCGGTTCCACCTCTTGCAGCAGGGACCAACTACGTGTCCCTCCTTGCTTCCTTATATATGACTGCCGAGGTGTTGTCCAGTCTTAGCATCACTGAAAACCCCTTTGTCAAGTGAAGGAGCATTTGCAGAGCTCGAAGAGCCGCTCGTAGCTCCAGAATGTTGGTAACTATTCCCCGAGAGGAAAGGTTTCATTTGCCCTGAGCCACTTCCGAGAGGCAATGGGCCCCTCAACCTGTGCTGCTGGCATCCGAGGTCACCAGAATCCATGAGGTTGGCACAAGAGAATGGCATCTCAGAAGACGTTCCCGATGTCACCACCATGGAAGACACCCTCATGGCTGGAGTCAGGAAGATGGACTGATCCAGATGCCAGGTATCCCACTGTTGAAGAAAACCTTTCTGTAAGGGTCTCATTCTCCATAGAGCCCATTTTACCATGGGAGCCATGTACACCATGGTCCAGATGATTCTCAAGCCCTGACACGCTTGGAGGTGAGGCGATGAGAGGGCATGGAGAATTCTGTCCCAGACCACTGCGACTTTTTCCTAATGAAGAAACACTGTCGCTGTCGCTGTGTTTGAACAGGGCCCCAAGGTAGACGAGGGACTGGGTGGGAATAGATGGCTCTTCTCCAAACTTAGCAGCCAACCAAATTTTGTTAATTGCAAAACGGCAGGGGTGGTGTATTTGCTTTCCTGTCCATGTGGGTCCTACTATGTAGGGAAGACCCAACTGCCCTTCCATAAACGCATCTACCGACACGTATTGAGTATGCAAAAACGAGATCCTGATCTACCACTTGGTAGACACGTACGTGATATGCACACAGGTATCCCCCCTGTTCCAAAGTTTCTCGCTCTAGATAGGGTCCACCCCAGTCCCCGTGGTGGGGACTGGAATAAGACCCTTCTACAGCGGGAAACACGTTGGATCCTGGACTTAAATGCCACCACAGCCCCGGGCCTGAACGACGTGATCAGTTTCAGACCATTTTTGGAGGGTTTCTCCTCAGGCGGCTGGGAACAATGATCACGACTATGTCCCCCTCTAAAGGCTGTGTTCTCACTTCCAGTTAAGATGACTAACCACAAACCCCCTATTACTCAGTTCCATTTCCTTCACCACCCAACTTTTATCATCAAATCTCAAATGGACCGCCCAGGTAGATGGTTCTGGGTGTGGCTAAACGAATAGTATCATATAATTCTATGGGGTTAAAGATTAGGTCTATGATATAGCACTCATGTCCAGGACTCTATATTAAGATAGTTTTATACCATTCAAATACTTAGATCGTACATTTCATCTTGGGTGATATAGACCCACTTGAACTTTTTTGTCATATATTTTACATGCATTATAAACATACTTACATAATATGCCATATTTTTTGTGGACGACCTGACATGTTCTGCTTTGACCTTAAGCAGGGTTTTGTACAATTTTATCTACGATGGTCTAATGGACCCTTCTGGCTAGTATATGGTGTGGAAATACGGCCTTATTCATCATCACACAGGCTATGTTTATACGATGTATATTGGTTGTAACATGCAATTGAGAGACCAATACTGTGCCACCGCGATGGACAAGTATATATACATATATATCTTGTCCTTTTTTCCCTCCCCTTTTTTCTTCATTTTTGCTTAGTAGGGGTTAATGGAGTCAAATTTGCTTTTTCCTTTATACAATTCTTCATATTAACTTTTTGTCATATTAGCTCCATATACTTTATTCCTTTCGGGGTTCTTTCTCCCTGCTCACCTATTTTCTTCTTTTTTCTTTCTTATTATCCTTTTCTTTTTCCTTTTTCCCTTCTCTCCTTTTCATCTCCCCCTGTGGCTTTTCCTATATCTTTCCCTTCTCTTTCTATACTTCCGTTTCTTTGGTCGCTCTTCTTTGCTCACCAGCGTCTCGCTGGCTTTACTTTGGCTGCCCTCGATGGCTGCAGGCTCCCCCGGCGCGGGTAGGGGGCGCTAGCTGTGCTGGCTCCCCACTTACTCCAGCTCTCTTCCTGAGTAGCTGGTTTCCCGCGCTGGTGCCCGTGGAGCGCGGACCCGGCCTCTCCTTCCGGGATGGGCGGGGCCCGCGCTCCCCGGGCGGATGACCGGATTGGCTCTCGGGACTGCTCTCATTGACGTCACACGTCCTTGCTGCGCAGGCGCCGGCGTCATACGATGCCTTTTAAAACAGTCTGGGCTTATGGCTATCCGCAGAGGATGCCAAACCCACGAACACTCAGGGACAGTAAGCTATATAAACTTCTTTGCTGCATGTCATTTTGCCATTAACTTTGCCCTTCACTTATACGTTCCTACTATATTTCTGCATGTTGATTATTTGCACGATCTGGTATAAGCTCTCTACCACTACTTACCATGCATTCTCTCATTCACCATATAATCTCTCCCCTGCAATTGCCCAACACACCTTCCTCCCCATATTCTTATCTATCTTATGGGCTATCTTCTCACCACTATATAGGTATATGGCACGCCTTATTTGTATGTGGTTATATATGCACACTGCCGAAAAACCAATTCTAAGACTGTCCACGGCGGTCTGGTCACGTTTTTATGGCACACATCAATGTGGACAGTTTCAGTTTTTCTTCTCTTATTACCTGTAAGTCATGTTAATATGGCATATAGCACATTATTACGCTGTATACTGTGGATTCACATAGGCATGTATGCGTCCATGCCCCCTGCTGTGTGCATGATATATATACCTATACAAAACTAAATTTAATGCACTTTCTCTGCATCTTTTTCACTTGTTTGCATTACTGTGTGTCTTTCATGGATTCCTCGGCTCTTTGCACGGATCTGGGATTTGATCACACCACAAACCCCTCCCCCCCTCTCTTTCTATTTGCACTTTTCTGCAATTTAATGGGGTTGTAACAGCCTCCATACCCCCCCCTTAATATTTTTCAGACAACTATCACAATTATGTCTACGCCAACATAAGACCTGTACCATAGCCACTTCATTTGACCCTCTGCGGTCACATTTACTTCACATACTAAAGGTAAATGTTTTCATGGTCTTAAAGGGATCAGTGACCAATCTACAGGGAATTATTACCCCTGGTCATTTCAACCCTTGTGTTTTATATTTTTATATTTTTTGCATTAGGTATCACAAATGATTATACTCTCTTTTATGTGAGCGGTCCATGCTGAGCCATTACTGACTGGTCATCGTGGTGCCCTGCTGGTCCCTCCGGGCAGCTACTGCTACTATACTTTCCATACTCTCACGGAGTTCTCTTGCCCTGAACGGGCTCTGGGAAACTTGGGCATCCCTCCACACGGTAGCAATACCGTTTTTATTCGACAGACCGATACAATCCACTGGTTGGACACAAAGGGTAGGTTGATTGATATAGAGCGTATGTTAGAAGACAGAGTACACAACTGTCGGCTTGTAAATATACAATTGTACAAATGTCTGTTCTAAAGCATATCGAAACAATTGTTTTCCTAGATATACTAGGCGAAATACAGCCACATAGATATTTGCTTTACAATATATTAAATCGCTTTACTTTTTTAGATACACTAGGCGCTCTACCTGGAACTTTGGGTGACCCCTGAGGAAGGGCTGATTCCATGCCCGAAACACGTAGGGTCGGTTCCGGTTCCACGATTGCCCTATGTACCTAGCGTCCCCATCCTGGTTCGGTATTCGGTCTGTCAAATGCATGCAATTTTAATGCCCTGTATGTGCAATTGTGTCTTTTTCTATATATTGTTTTTTATGATTTGTTCTATTTTGTATCAATAAAGATTATTTTATGCAGTATACAGTGCTCAGCGGCATTTATAGTCCCATACCACAAGGGGAACTCTTTTTGTATACACTTTGACTAGGGATGATGGCCGCTGACACTGGGCACCGAGTATGAGAATACTTTCTGTCTCTATCGATTAGGGTGGAAGACACCCATTTCCCCGTTTCTAGTATTCTCATACTCATTGCCACATCTATCTCATACAACTAATGTGTATGAGTATTTACGATCATTAAGATTATATTTACTCTAATTAAAGTTTAAGTTATTTCTGGATACAGTTTTGCTTACCTACGAATACTTATTGAGTCCATAATGTTCAAGGGCAAAAACTTTGAGAGTATTCTGTCTTCTTATAGGGAGCAGGGCAAAAAGGAAGCCCAGGAGTCTGAACTAGACTCTCTGTTCTTTCAGCTCAAGAAAATGGTTGAGAAAAGAACGAACCTACATCTACATATTGAGAACTTTGAGCAGTATGTGAGGGAGGACATCAACCCGTTCGGTCTACGCATCCAGATCTTCCCTACTATGGAGGATCTGGATGACGCATTCAAGAAGCGGTGGGAATCAAACCTACAGATTTGCTCCAAAAATATGATGCTACTATTGATAGAGGAGTACAATAGACGTATCAAACTATTAGAAGGGAAAATTGATAAAATTTATGAAAAATTGACACCCTTCCAGGACTCACCTAGATACAAAAATCTGGAGTCCAATATTAAGATACAATTGGACAAAACCATTAGTGAGAACATCGTCAAAAAGGAACGAAAAATCTGTAGGGATAGAGTGGCCTTCCGTGACCATGTGGCGTACAGGTGGTCCAATCATTCAACGTACCAACCACCTAGAGGACTAAGACCATCTAAAAACCAATACGGATCAAATTCTTCTTTGAATTCATCCGTCTCGTCCTCGTCCTTTAAACAGGATGTCCCTAGAAAATCCGTTAAGAATAAACGAAATTCTCCTAATAAACAGTTAAAAAATCCATCTAAAAAGCAAATAACAGAGGGTAGCCGTGCACTCCCTACGCCAATAGGGACATATAACACCCGCCAAAATCGCAATGTGCCTGGTATGTCTGACCCTACCAATGCACTGTCCAAACAAACTAAGCGTCCAAACATTAGCACGGCCCAAACAGAGATAGGATTAGAAAACGAAGACTCTGACGGTTTTTTAGAGACAGAGGACCAGGAAATATAAGAGAATTCCATAATCTAGACTCACCCCCTAAGACACTGGGGGATAGTGTATTATTACACACAGACCCCACTAATATAAATACCGAACAGGACCACTGTGACGTCATTAATCTCACGGACTATCCCATCACCACCGCAGAACTATCCTTACTGTCAAAGGGCCTGAGCTTTTGCCCTCAAAATAAACCAGATAAATTCTCTATGATAAAAGATCTACATTTATTTGCTAGGAAGGTTCTACTCAAAACCCAGTATGACAAAAAAACTAAAATCCCTCTCTCTTCTGCAAAAATAGATAGCAGAACTACAAAGGAAAATGAAGCCTTAGATTGTCTTATATCACTCCTTGAGGAACAAGAGGAAAGAGACCTGATTGACAATATCGACTTGGACTCATTACTCAACCTAGTTGAGACGGATCGTGACCAGTCGATAGTCCAAACAACGCCCATATTTCGGAAGAAGTCAGACATGTTCCCGCCCCTTAATCTCAACTCAAATTTAGCAGCTTTTGTCTCCCTGACTACACAGGAGATAAATAAAATACGATTTTCTAATACCACTTCCAATTTGTCTAATGAGGAGAAAATAGCTCTAAAGTCTTTAATAGAGCAATATGATCTCACGATCAAACCATCAGATAAGGGCGGGAACATAGTCATACTTAATAATTTCCAATATAAGGACATGTGTCTTCGTATCCTCAATAACAGGGAGTGGTATAGGCCTATCTCAAAAGGGGCCATTGATAGGTCCAACTTGGAATTCTACACCATGGTGGACCATGCCTATCTTTACAATATCATAGATAAGCCTACATGGGATTTTTTACGGACAAAATTTCCGGCGGTCCCCACCTTTTACAGCCTACCGAAGGTCCACAAACATTCTTCCAAACCCCCAGGGCGCCCGATAGTGTCCGGATGTGGGAGCATATCAGAGAATCTAAGTAAATTCATAGATTCAAAACTACGTCCTTTTGTACAGAGTCTACCCTCATATGTTAGGGACACGATTCACCTACTCCAGGTTTTGGAGTCGATAGTGATTCCATCGGATGCCCTGTTGGTGGCTATCGATGTGGAAGCACTCTACAGTTCGATACCACACCAACAGGGCATCCAGGTAATCCAAAAAATACTGTCCCAATCTGATAGACATCAAAGTGACCTCAATGGGTTTCTCATACAGGGCCTTAGATTTATACTTACCAACAATATCTTTTCATTTGATGGGTCCCACTACCTCCAGGTGCAGGGGGTGGCGATGGGGACTTCGTGTGCCCCATCGTATGCCAACCTGTACCTGGGGGAGTGGGAACGCCAGTTGTTAACTGAGGATTCATCTACAGGCTGGACCAGGCACGTCCTAACCTGGTACCGCTACATTGATGACATTTTAGTTATTTGGAGCGGCTCGATTGAGGAACTCATGGAGGGGGTTACTCATATGAATAACAACAACTTTAATTTGAAGTTTACTATGAACTATGACTTACACTCAATTAACTTCCTTGATATCACCATTATGAAGGACGGCTTAGGAAATATACAAACTACCCTATACCGCAAGCCCACATCCGCGAACACTATCCTGCATGCGTCCAGTTCACACCCGGCACCACTAGTCAGATCTATACCCTTCAGCCAATACCTCCGTATTCGTAGAATTTGCTCAAATGATACACAATTCAATATCGAGGCAAATAACCTGAGGGCACGCCTACGAAAAAGAGGTTATTCGAAAACTTGCCTCAAAAAAGCGTTTAACAGAGCAAACTCATTTACGCGACAAGAACTGCTGTTTAAAAACAAGAATAAAACCAAATCAGGCATTGTGGATGCGAATTTCCCTCGCATCATAATGCAATATTCAGAACAGCACCAACAGGTATTTAAAGCGATCCAAAAATATTGGCATATGTTGAGTTGTGACCCCAATATCAGCCCACATATTACACAGAGACCGGCTATTACGTATCGTAGAACCAAAGCTTTAAAAGACTATCTTACACGGAGTGAATTTGTTGGCAAATATCGTAAAGACCCATGTAAAAGATTCGGAACGTTTACATGTGGGGGGTGTAATTATTGCCAGTATATTAATAGAGACTCCAACATTTGTCTCCCCAATGGAAGGACATTCAAGGCACACCACTTCGTTAATTGCAAAACGGCAGGGGTGGTGTATTTGCTTTCCTGTCCATGTGGGTCCTACTATGTAGGGAAGACCCAACTGCCCTTCCATAAACGCATCTACCGACACGTATTGAGTATGCAAAAACGAGATCCTGATCTACCACTTGGTAGACACGTACGTGATATGCACACAGGTATCCCCCCTGTTCCAAAGTTTCTCGCTCTAGATAGGGTCCACCCCAGTCCCCGTGGTGGGGACTGGAATAAGACCCTTCTACAGCGGGAAACACGTTGGATCCTGGACTTAAATGCCACCACAGCCCCGGGCCTGAACGACGTGATCAGTTTCAGACCATTTTTGGAGGGTTTCTCCTCAGGCGGCTGGGAACAATGATCACGACTATGTCCCCCTCTAAAGGCTGTGTTCTCACTTCCAGTTAAGATGACTAACCACAAACCCCCTATTACTCAGTTCCATTTCCTTCACCACCCAACTTTTATCATCAAATCTCAAATGGACCGCCCAGGTAGATGGTTCTGGGTGTGGCTAAACGAATAGTATCATATAATTCTATGGGGTTAAAGATTAGGTCTATGATATAGCACTCATGTCCAGGACTCTATATTAAGATAGTTTTATACCATTCAAATACTTAGATCGTACATTTCATCTTGGGTGATATAGACCCACTTGAACTTTTTTGTCATATATTTTACATGCATTATAAACATACTTACATAATATGCCATATTTTTTGTGGACGACCTGACATGTTCTGCTTTGACCTTAAGCAGGGTTTTGTACAATTTTATCTACGATGGTCTAATGGACCCTTCTGGCTAGTATATGGTGTGGAAATACGGCCTTATTCATCATCACACAGGCTATGTTTATACGATGTATATTGGTTGTAACATGCAATTGAGAGACCAATACTGTGCCACCGCGATGGACAAGTATATATACATATATATCTTGTCCTTTTTTCCCTCCCCTTTTTTCTTCATTTTTGCTTAGTAGGGGTTAATGGAGTCAAATTTGCTTTTTCCTTTATACAATTCTTCATATTAACTTTTTGTCATATTAGCTCCATATACTTTATTCCTTTCGGGGTTCTTTCTCCCTGCTCACCTATTTTCTTCTTTTTTCTTTCTTATTATCCTTTTCTTTTTCCTTTTTCCCTTCTCTCCTTTTCATCTCCCCCTGTGGCTTTTCCTATATCTTTCCCTTCTCTTTCTATACTTCCGTTTCTTTGGTCGCTCTTCTTTGCTCACCAGCGTCTCGCTGGCTTTACTTTGGCTGCCCTCGATGGCTGCAGGCTCCCCCGGCGCGGGTAGGGGGCGCTAGCTGTGCTGGCTCCCCACTTACTCCAGCTCTCTTCCTGAGTAGCTGGTTTCCCGCGCTGGTGCCCGTGGAGCGCGGACCCGGCCTCTCCTTCCGGGATGGGCGGGGCCCGCGCTCCCCGGGCGGATGACCGGATTGGCTCTCGGGACTGCTCTCATTGACGTCACACGTCCTTGCTGCGCAGGCGCCGGCGTCATACGATGCCTTTTAAAACAGTCTGGGCTTATGGCTATCCGCAGAGGATGCCAAACCCACGAACACTCAGGGACAGTAAGCTATATAAACTTCTTTGCTGCATGTCATTTTGCCATTAACTTTGCCCTTCACTTATACGTTCCTACTATATTTCTGCATGTTGATTATTTGCACGATCTGGTATAAGCTCTCTACCACTACTTACCATGCATTCTCTCATTCACCATATAATCTCTCCCCTGCAATTGCCCAACACACCTTCCTCCCCATATTCTTATCTATCTTATGGGCTATCTTCTCACCACTATATAGGTATATGGCACGCCTTATTTGTATGTGGTTATATATGCACACTGCCGAAAAACCAATTCTAAGACTGTCCACGGCGGTCTGGTCACGTTTTTATGGCACACATCAATGTGGACAGTTTCAGTTTTTCTTCTCTTATTACCTGTAAGTCATGTTAATATGGCATATAGCACATTATTACGCTGTATACTGTGGATTCACATAGGCATGTATGCGTCCATGCCCCCTGCTGTGTGCATGATATATATACCTATACAAAACTAAATTTAATGCACTTTCTCTGCATCTTTTTCACTTGTTTGCATTACTGTGTGTCTTTCATGGATTCCTCGGCTCTTTGCACGGATCTGGGATTTGATCACACCACAAACCCCTCCCCCCCTCTCTTTCTATTTGCACTTTTCTGCAATTTAATGGGGTTGTAACAGCCTCCATACCCCCCCCTTAATATTTTTCAGACAACTATCACAATTATGTCTACGCCAACATAAGACCTGTACCATAGCCACTTCATTTGACCCTCTGCGGTCACATTTACTTCACATACTAAAGGTAAATGTTTTCATGGTCTTAAAGGGATCAGTGACCAATCTACAGGGAATTATTACCCCTGGTCATTTCAACCCTTGTGTTTTATATTTTTATATTTTTTGCATTAGGTATCACAAATGATTATACTCTCTTTTATGTGAGCGGTCCATGCTGAGCCATTACTGACTGGTCATCGTGGTGCCCTGCTGGTCCCTCCGGGCAGCTACTGCTACTATACTTTCCATACTCTCACGGAGTTCTCTTGCCCTGAACGGGCTCTGGGAAACTTGGGCATCCCTCCACACGGTAGCAATACCGTTTTTATTCGACAGACCGATACAATCCACTGGTTGGACACAAAGGGTAGGTTGATTGATATAGAGCGTATGTTAGAAGACAGAGTACACAACTGTCGGCTTGTAAATATACAATTGTACAAATGTCTGTTCTAAAGCATATCGAAACAATTGTTTTCCTAGATATACTAGGCGAAATACAGCCACATAGATATTTGCTTTACAATATATTAAATCGCTTTACTTTTTTAGATACACTAGGCGCTCTACCTGGAACTTTGGGTGACCCCTGAGGAAGGGCTGATTCCATGCCCGAAACGCGTAGGGTCGGTTCCGGTTCCACGATTGCCCTATGTACCTAGCGTCCCCATCCTGGTTCGGTATTCGGTCTGTCAAATGCATGCAATTTTAATGCCCTGTATGTGCAATTGTGTCTTTTTCTATATATTGTTTTTTATGATTTGTTCTATTTTGTATCAATAAAGATTATTTTATGCAGTATACAGTGCTCAGCGGCATTTATAGTCCCATACCACAAGGGGAACTCTTTTTGTATACACTTTGACTAGGGATGATGGCCGCTGACACTGGGCACCGAGTATGAGAATACTTTCTGTCTCTAGCAGCCAACCAAACGTTTGAAGGGTGGACACGACTTGGTCCAGTTGCATCTACAGCTGAGTTCTGTCTTGGGACAAGAGAAGAATGTCGTCCAAATAATGATGAAGACGAATGCCCTTTGTTCTCAACAGAGCTACCACAACCAGCAAAAACTTTCTAAAAGGTTCGTGGAGATGTGGAAAGCCCGAAGGGGAGACAAGTAAACCGCAGGTGCAATTGCCTGAAGGAAAAAAACAGATATCTCTGGAAATCTTGTGCAACAGGGACATGGAAGTATGCGTCTCTTAAGTCTATGGACACCATCCAGCCTGCTGGTTGAACCGCCTGTTGAATAGAAAGAAGAGTTTCCATCTTGAACCTTTTCTTTTTGATAAATCGCTTAAGGAAGGTCAGAACGATGAATGGTCTCCACGATACGATTTTCTTTGTACCGAGAAAGAGAGGGTAATAGATTCCTTGCCACACTCTTGTTCTGGTACGGAGATGACAGCCCCTTGAGACACCAGAAACTCTATGAAGGAAAAATAGTACCTTGCGCTTCTCCCCTGAGGGTGACAGGGAGGTAGGAAGAAAAACTGGGTGTTGGTGCTTTGCTGAAGGTCACTTGTGTCCGCATGTGACCAGCCTGACAGTCCAGAGGTCCCGTACTGAGGCCTCCCAGACACACGGGAAGTGTAGCAACCGAGCCCCCACCCGACATGCCTGAGCGGGCCCAATCTTAAAAGGACCCGGTCGTATCAAGGTCGCCAGAAGGGACACTCTTTGAGGGCTCCTGAGAGGAGGTTTGTCTTAATCTCCAATTACGACCAAGCTCTCTGCCAGGTCTATAGGTGCGTGCTACCTTGGCACGATCTGGAACATACCTCCTGGGCTGCCCCTTCTTTGGATTGAGAGGGCGTTAATTCTGAGGGAGAAAAAAACAGACTTGCCGCCTGTAGCCTGTGTTATAGCCCTGTCCAGCTTAATTCTGAAGAGGGAGGAACCCCCAAAGGGAATACGGCACCAGATCTGCTTGGAAGCTGGGTCAGCCATCCAAGTTCCTGAATCGGGGGAACTTCTGGCAGCCTCCTCAGAAACACTCCGAAAGGACTCATCCACTGAGTCGGACCATAACTCCATCGCTTTGGACATTGCGGCCAAGGCCAGTGCCGGCTTGCATGCCATTCCTACAGTCAGATAGATTCTCTTAAGATCAGAATCCATTCTTCTATCTAGAGGATTTTTAAAAAGGAGGCTGTATCTTCTAGTGGAAGGGTCAAATGTATGACCAGCCTCATGACTGCGGCGTCCACCAAGGGAGGAGATTTTAGGTGTTTTATATCTTCCTCCTTGAAAGGATACAGCCGGGACATTTTGGAAAGCATGGAGTTCTTCCTTTCCACTTTACTCCATTCCTCCATAATAATATCCCCCAATTCACCTAGAAATGGGAAATTAAGTCACTCTTTGCAGCGCTGTTTGAAGAATTTATTCTCTTTTGGCGGAGAAACCCAATTCAGGGTCTCTCTTACCGCTCTCACCAGGGAGGGGACGAGAGCATACTCAAATTCCAAGCAAGGGTCCTCCACTTCCGAGTCACTATCCGACAGGAAGGCTGAGAGATTTTAGGATCCTCCCTAGTCTGTGCTCTTTCAGGGGGAGGGCTTGGAGGATTCACTTATGGGCTCTGCGCCCGACCTATTCCCAATTCTGCCAGGGAATCCTTGATGACCCTCTTCACTAGGGCCTCCAGTCATTGGTCTGAATTGTCCCTCTCTCCCGCAGCCTGGGAGGAGCACTTGTCGTGCATCGTATTGTCTTCAGGGACACGTGCACCACAACCCCAACAACCCAATCTGTCTGGGTGTCGCGAGGGGCCAGCTGAGGCAGATGCCTTCCCCTGAAGCTGGAAGCCTGATGGGGACCTCGAGCGATGCTCATTCCTGCTCTTATGCTCTTTTTCCCTCGGCTCTTCTCTTCTTCTTCTTCCTCCGGTCCTCCTCCGACGATGTCTCCATTGGGAGGCCCCGCCCCCTCATGTCACAGATGAGTCATCTGTGACATGAGGGGGCAGGGCCTCCCAATGACGTCATCGGGGGCCACGCCCGCAATGGCTATATAACAAGCTGCAGAGACCGGAGACTGGCATAATCATCGGAGACATCGTCGGAGGAGGACCGGAGGAAGAAGAAGAAGAGAAGAGAAGAGCAGAGGGCAAAAGAGCAGAAGAGCGGACAGCAAAAGAGCAGAAGACCAGGAGAGGGAGAAGACCAGAGCAGAGAAGAACAGATGAAGATTTTTAATAAACTTTCCAAAACGTCTCCTGTCGTTATTTACATACACTGCCTTTTATGGGGTGAATGGGTAGGGGTACAGTGTACCCCATACCCATTCACATAGGAAGGGGGTCCGGGATCTGGGGGGCCCCCTTGTTAAAGGGGGCTTCCAGATTCCGATGAGCCCCCTGCCCGCAGACCCCCACAACCACCGCCAAGGGTTGTGGGGATGAGGCCCTTGTCCCCATCAACATGGGGGCAAGGTGCTTTGAGGTGGGGGGTGCAGAGCTCCCCCTGCCCCAAAGCACCAACACCTCCCCATGTTGAGGGCATGTGGCCTGGTATGGTCCAGGGGGGGTGGGGCCGCTCGCTCGTCCCCTCCCTCTTCCTGCCCTACCGGGCTGCATGCTCGAATAAGGGTCTGGTATGGATTTTGGGGGGACCCCACGCCGTTTTTTCGGCATGGGGCTACCCTCAAATTCCATACCAGACCCGAAGGGCCTGGTTTGGAACCTGGGGGGGACCCCCACGCAGTTTTTTTTCCCATTTTTGGCGTGGAGTTCCCCCTCAAGATTCTCACAGTGCAAGTCGCGCCGCAAGTCGGATCCGACTTGTGGTGCGATTTCCATTCAAATCAATAGGCTCCCATAGGGAACCAATGATTTTGAATGGAAGAAAAAAAACTTATAACGTGGCTGAACGTACGTTCATCACGTTCGGTCACGTTTGGGCATGTTCGGCCGCGTTTCTGCGTTTGAAACGCTGGGAAACACACGTTCGAACGCAATTTGCGTTCCAAAAAACGTCCATGAACTCAACTGCCTGCAAATTACTGTAAACGACCCTGTGTACATGGACAGATAAGATAGAATGTAGGTGGGTTCAGGGGCTTCTGAAAAAAACGCCCAACTGCTCCTAAACGGCCATTTACAACGTCCCGTGTACATGGAGCATAACAGCCTTGATTGTCCGCTTGGAAATCTTTGAACTCCCATTTGGCAAAACACCCTATTACAGTGCTCACGCATCTGGATCTAGAGTCCATGGATGTCCCATTATAGGCATGAGGGTAGCAGATGTTAGGGAGTTTCTCCACTTTCCTTGTTAGAAAGTGAGTTTCTTAAAGAAATGCTTGAAGAAAGAATGTACTCTTGCTCTTCATAAATCACCCAACACTCTTGATCTCTTCTCATGGATGTTGAGACCTTTTACATTCCAGGTGTGTATTTTAGTAGGTAATTTGGGGGTGACTCTTTGAGATTGTGCATGTTAAGAAGTCATTATGGGAATGTTGAGTGTGTCCTGTCACGTGAGGATATGGTCTGTGTAGGAGTGAAGGACTAAAGGAGTGGGTGCAGGGGATGGGAATGGGAGGGGAGAACACAGAGAAAAAAAAGGACAGGGAAAGAACTCCTGTCCTCCTCTTTGTAGACTAAAGGTAAGCAGCGGATGAAAAGAAAAGAGGGGAGGGGGGGTTGGAAAGAAGAGTACTGTATAACAAGTGTTCTAATAAGCAGAAAAACAAGAAACACTAAACACTGTGTATAATTCTCCTATATAACCAACCCCTCAGGAAAGAGGAAGACGGAGCTCCCTATAAAGCTAATGAAAAGCCCAGTCATGAAGCATGGACAGTTGGGCCCAAAGGTTGCTTGCTTACAACACATTGGTGAAAGCTTCCAGTTTCCTGCTTTCCCTAAAATGTGCCAGTCACCTATAATTCCAGGGGATGAGCTCTGAGCTTGGTATTAGGGGAAACTCTAATTCCTCATAAAGACTACTGCTCCAAGATTGGAACTCAGAGTAAGATAGGTCCCCAACTTATTCATTAGACCAAACATGGGATGGTGAAGGGATAATAAAGACACCTGGAGGCTCTGTTCTCCTGTTCAGTGGGATGCCTGTTGTTCCTGTGATCTCCATGCATCTTTATAATCCTTTCAAATATGGGGGTAAGATCAGGGCCAGATTAACGTAGGGGCTATTGGAGCTGCAGCTCCAGGCCCCTACCTTTTATATAGGCCCCGGGTTGGCCATATTCACTGTTACCGCTCTTCTGTCACTTGTAAACACAGAAGTCTGGCTTCTATGCTCGCTTCCCCAGGCAGCACCCTCAGAACCTCCCCACACAGCGCGAAGGCCGGACAAGGAGGGACAGTTGCTGATGCATGGATGTGTTTATGGGCTTCAGAGACAGCATCCCATGTTGAATTAGGCATGTATGGCTGCACCCTTCCTCCTCTGGGTGCATGGCAAGGCACGGCCCTTAAGGCCCTTCAAAATCCTCAGCACCAAGCCCATGATGCTCTTAATCCGGCCCTGGGTAAGATGCAGGTCCCAAGTAGGGAGAACGGTCGAACAACACCCTGTTCAGTTCGCACCAGAATATCTTGAACAGGGGAAAGGTACTAGCGAACATGCAAACTCCATTAAAGTCTATGGGACATGAACATGAAAAATCAAAAGTCCTCAGTTTAAAGACTTATATGCAAGTTATTGCCATAAAAAGTGTATGGGGACCTGGGTACTGCCCTGGAGGACATGTATCAATGCAATTTTTTTTTAAAACAATCGTTTTTAAAGGAACAGTGATTTTAAAGATGCCTAAAGTGAAACAATAAAAATGAAAAAGTCCTTTAAATATCGTGCCTGGGGAGTCTCCTAATGTGCCTGCAAAGTGTTGCATCTGTACGATGTATGGATCTTGCTGCATTACTAACATTTCTAAAGGAAAAAATGTCATTTAAACTTGCTTGCGGCTGTAATGTATTGTCGGCTCCTGAAAATACAGATAAAAAAATGAAAAAAAAAAAAAAAAATAACAGCAAAGAGACCCCCCCCCCATTCCGGAATCCAAGGGGAACCCCACGCCGTTTTTTTTTTTGGTGTGGGGGTGGGGGCTTTGGGGCAGGGGGGCTCAGTACCCATTCACATAGGGGGGGGCCCAATACCCATTGATATAGGGGGGCGGGGATCTGGGGGCCCACTTGTTAAAGGGGGTTTCCAGATTTCGATAAGCCCCAGGCCCACAGACCCCAACAACCACAGCCCAGGGTTGTCAGGAAGAGGCCCTTGTCCACATCAACATGGGGACAAGGTGCTTTGGGGGGCACCCCAAAGCACCCTCCCTATGTTGAGGGAAAGCGGCCTGGTATGGTTCAGGAGGGGGGCGCTCGCTCATCCTCCCTTTCCTGGCCTGCCAGGCTGCATACTCGGATAAGGGTCTGGTATGAATTTTAGGGGGGACCCCACGCAGTTTTTTTTTTTTTTTACAAATTTTGGTGTGGAGTTCACTTTAAAATCTATACCAGACTCAAAGGGCCTGGTGTAGATTTTGAGGAGAGACTACACGCTGTTTTGTTTTAAAATGTTGTCATAGGATTCTTCTTAACCACTACAGGACACTTTCACCCCCTTCCTGCCTAGACCAGTTTTCAGTGCTCATTGGCATCTATGGGAAATATTGGTCAGCTTGACATGGCACTGCTCCTGGTCTTTAATCACTTCAATACAGGGCACTTTCACCCCATTCCTGCCCAGACCAATTTTATGCTTTCAGCACTTTCACACTTTGAATGACAGTTGTTCAGTCATGCTACACTGTACCCGAACAAAATTGTTATCATTTTTTATCAAATAGAGCTGTATTTTGGTGGTATTTGATCAAAACTGGGTTTTTTATCTTTTGTGATATAAGCGAAAAAAAAGTGAAAATTTTGAAAAAAAAAAACACTTATTTTTAGTTTCTATTATAAAATGTTGCAAAAAAGTAATTTTCTTCATACATTTGGGCCAAAATTTTTACTGCTACATACCTTTGGTAAAAATAACCCAAATTAGCTTATATTATTTAGTCTGTGTGAAAATTAGGGTTCTTTCACACGGGCGGTCTGTATGTCCGTTTTTCATCCCATCCGTTTGCAGATGAAAAACGGATATAATGTATGTCTATGGGATTGTGGATGTCAGCGGATTCGGCACTGTGCGACTTTAACTAACAATTGCGCGGACGTGCGACACCGTACCCAAACAAAATTTACGTCCTTTTTTTCCCACAAACAGAGCTTTCTTTTGGTGGTATTTGATCACCTGTGCGATTTTTAAAAGAGCGTAAATTTTGAAAAAATATTAATATTTTTCACATTTTTTTTTATATGAAATTCCCCCCCCCCCCCCAAAAAAATGTAAAAATCAAATTTTTTAAAAAATTTTGGCCAATTTGTTTTCTGCTACCTATGTTTGGTAAAAAAAATCACAATAAGCGTATTTTGATTGGTTTGCGCAAAAGTTATTGCGTTTACTAACTAAGGGAAAGATTTATGTCATTTTTGGTGTTTTTTTTTTTAATGAGTAATGGTGGCGATCTGCAATTTTTTTTTTGCGGGACTGCGACATTGCGGCGGACAGATTGGACCCTTGACTGACATTTTTGACACTTTTGGGGGTACCAGTGACAATACTACAGTAATCAGTGCTATAAATATGCACTGTTACTGTAAAAATGACACTGGCAGGGAAGGGGTTAATTTTAATTGGTGATCAAGGGGTTAATGTATGCCTGGTGCTTACTGACGTGTGTGGGGGGAGGGGACTATGTGACAGAAGGACAGATCACAGGTTCAACTATGCTGAACCCTGCAATCTGACCCTGCCTGTCACTTAGGAGATCTGCCCGCTCTGTTTACACAAGCAGGCGGATCTCCACACTCGATTCCCCGGCGATCGCCGCCGCTCCTCCCCTGGCCCGACTCCCGCTGTGACTGAATACAGTGGGAGCGAGCCTCCGGCGGCACACGCGCGCCGCCGAGAAGGGGGAATGTCTGGTGACGTAGGTCTACGTCGCCAGACGTTTTCGAGCCACTTTGCCGCAGTACAGCTCTAGTGAGCAGTGCGAAAGTGGTTAATACTTCAAACTGTTTTTTGGTATCAGTTACTGTATGTGCGTCATCAGGGTGGCTTACTTACCCAAGATAGCGCAGGAATCGCACTCTTAGAGTAAAATATACCTTTATACGGAACGGACCCTCCAAAAGTGCATTCGTGTCTGTGTGAAAAAAAAAAAAGTAACTGAGCAGATGAAAAAACTGAACGGACCGTGTGAAAGGACCCTTATAGAGTCTACAAGCTATGGTAATAATTACTGAAAATTGATCACACCTGATATACTGACTGCCTAGCTCTTTTCTCGAGGCCCTGATATGTCAGGACAGTATAAATACCCCCCACCTTATCCCTTTTTGGAAAGTAGACAGTCCAAGGTATTTAGTAAGAGGCATGGTGACTTTATCACCCTTGATAAAGTCACGTGTTGAGTGACGCAACACATCAGGAGGAGCCGGGTGACGTCACTTCTGATCTACGGCCCAGACTGGAAGTATTGGACTTATACCGCATCGGCGGCTGCTGACCTTCTCTTACTTAACTGTAAGTTTTATTTGCTTGTTCTTAAATAAATATTCTTACATACTTCACCATGAGTACTTGACTATCTCTTTGAGTGACTGGAGGAGTATTGGGAGTATCTGGAGGATTATTGCCCATTAACAAAAGAGGTGACTGATATCCAGTAGGAACAAAGGACATCCCAGAGGACCCAATAGAAGCCCCCACCTGTGGAGGAGGATTATATTACCCTAGCCCGTTGATCGCTATCACAAAACGCCTGTAAAGATGTTTTTGGAGGTGAGCGGCCATTACACTTATTTGAGGATATAGCTCACTTCTGGAGACACACTTTGGAGTTCCACGAAAGTCACCTGATTGTTGTGAAGAATCACATAAAGCCACCTATTTTGAAGCATTTTTTGCACATTTATTTGCACATGGACTATTATTTTTATTGATCATCACCCCATCTATATATTTATTTATTGTAATTTTTATGCTATTACACTTATATCTGAGCACTCATAGCTTTGGTATTTCACACTGAGAATATGTGATATTGTTTAGTATTGCTTCAACATATATTGTTTTATCATTGTGTATGTCTTGCACACCACTTCATTTGTATTGATTTATCATCTTATTGAAGTCACACAGTGTATATAGCTGTTCCACATGTTTTACATATTGTTACTCACCTTTTAAATTTTCTTCACATCATAGCTAGGATTATGTGTTATATCGAGCTGTAGGATTATTCATAGTTCTGGCTCCATATATTGCTGCATAATTTGTTTGGATCTTTGTGTACATCTAGCGAAACAAGCGCCGATTCCCCCCTTCCCTTCATTGTCAGGGAAATGGCGCTCTTGCAGTCTGCTGAAACATTCAGAGCGAATACTTTCAGGGGGGGGGGGGGGGATCCTTGCTGGTAGATCAGGGCAGTGACAGTATCTTTGATAAATTTGAGGAAGGAGTCTTGTGTTTCTCTAGATTTTTGATAGGTGACGTCTGCGTTATAAATGGCCAAAAGGAAAAGGTAAATTGCAACTTTTTTATACCAGAAGAGGGACTTTCGTGTTGATAAATAGTGCTGCAGCATTTCTTGTTTAAATCCACCCCACCCCATGAACTTATTGTGCTCTTAGATACACCCAGGCTTTTGAATGGGACCACGTCTTCTGTGAAGTTTTACTGAGGTGTCATTGTGGATTGTGGACATGATGTACACATCTTTCCTATCCCTCCACTTCACGGCCAACACTTCCTCGTTCCTCAGGCTTGCCGGATCCCCCCTTCGTAGTTTTGTGGTGACTAAACGCTGTGGGGAGCCCTTCATGTTTTTTATTGCTGTACCGCAGGCCAAAGTTTTCTTAGGGTACAGATGGTGGAAAAGTGGCAAACTTGTATAATAATTGTCTACGTAAATGTGATACCCCTTTTGCAACAGTGGAAACGCTAGGTCCCAGACAATGTTTCCACTTATTCCCATGTACGTTGGGCACTAAGGGGGCTGGAGCTGGGAGTCTCTGCTTTCGTACACACAGAAGGCGTACACATATCCAGTGGTGCTTTCACAGAGCTTGTTGAGCTTTAATTTGTACCTGGCCCTCTTACTGGGAATGTATTGCTTAAATCCCAGCTGGACTGTGAAATGGACCAGGGATTCGTCCACAGAGATGTTCTAGTCAGGGACATAAAGTTCGGGAAACCTCTTAAAAAAAAAGTAATTAGGGGGAAAATTTTATATAGTTTTTCAAAATTGGGATGATCTTGGGGAGGGCACTGCGAGTTATCACTGAAATACAGGAAGCGCATTATGTCATAGCGGGACGTGGACATGACAGCTGAAAAAAATTGGCATGTGGTGGATGGGGTTGGTAGACCAATAAGAATGCAAATCATTTTTTTTTATAAGCCCCATATTGATTGTAAGGCAGAAAAACAAGCTAAACTCCTCCACTGTTAGGCGTCTCCGTTCAAAAGGACAGGTGTGGCATGAGTTGGGGTTGTTCTCTATGTAAAAGATTTGCTTGGTCCACGATGCTTTGAAGTAACTCGTCAGGGAAAAATACATTTAAAAAAAATCAATCACAGAAAAACTTTCAGTGTTGACCTGCACACCTGGCTGTGCTGTGAAAGCTTGTAGCTTGTAGCTGACCCTGAGTTAGAAGGTAACCATAATGAGTTTGCTAAACTGTCTGGAAGATGAGTTTGGGCTCTAATTCTTTAGGTCTGGTGTGAAATTCCAGTGTTTGTACTGGGCCTTTCCTCATGGGGTCTAGCACTGTTGGCGTTTGCCGATTGGCCATTGGGATGTATGGTGCTGTTGGTGGCTGCTTGGTTTTCAGAACATCTTTTAGGATGGACTGCTTTCTCCCCTGATTCGGTCGCTGATGTACTGCATGCAAAGGGCTTGAATTCTGAACTGGATTTGGAACTGGAATTGGACAGTGAGTGCTCTCATCCGTCAGGCTTAGAAATTGATATGCCTCTTCGGTAGTAAAAACATTTTTGGACATGGTGGCTTGTATGACAGGTGACACTGATGGGCTGAATGACAGGTTGTGATGGGCTGCACGATAGGTAGTGATGGGCTGCACATCAGGTACTCATGGGCTGCAAGTCAGGTACTAATGGGATGCAGGTCAGGTACTGTTGGGCTGCACGACAGGGGTGATGGGCTGGTGACAGGTACTCGGATGCTCTGATGAGCTAGAGACAGGTATGCTGATGGGCTAGTGATAGGTAGGCTGATGGGCTGGTGACAGGTACTCTGATGGGTTGATGACAGGTACTCAGGTGCTCTGATGAGCTGGAGACAGGTACTCTGATGAACAGGTGACAGGTACTCGGGTGCTCTGTTGAGCTGTGACAGGTACTCGGGTGCTCTGATGAGATGGGGACAGGTACTCGGGTGCTCTGATGAGCTGGTGACAGGTACTCGGGTGCTCTGATGAGCAGGTGACAGGTCTCCGGGTACTCTGATGAGCTAGTAACAGGGACTCGGGTGCTCTTAAGAGCTGGTGTCAGGTACTCGGGTACTCTGATGGGCTGGTGACAGGTACTCTGATGGACTGATGACAGGTACTCCGATTGGCTGGTGACAGGTACTCGGGTGCTTTGATGAGCTTGAGGCAGGTACGCTGATGGGCTGGTGACCGGTACTCTGATGGGCTGGTGACCGGTACTCTGATGGGCTGGTGACAGGTACTCGGGTGCTCTGATGGGCTGGTGACAGGCACTCAGGTGCTCTGATGGGCTGGTGACAGGCACTCAGGTGCTCTGATGGGCTGGTGACAGGTACTCGGGTATTCTGATGAGCAGGTGACAGGTACTTGGGTACTCTGATGAGCAGGTGATAGGTACTCGGGGACTCTGATGAGCTGGTGATCGGTACTTGGGTACTGGTTGACCACAATAGGTACACATTGACCATTATGTAGAAAGCAGTGAAACTATGCTTTTAATCAAACAAATTCTTTATTGATAAAAAAAAAAAACACAAATACAAAGAAGCAAACAGAGGAATTGTCATGGTAATACAGCAATATAGGTGATGTCAAAGAAAGAATACTTAGGTACATCCATCGCATATGGTCAGAGTTGTATAAAGTACTCGAAACCCATACTTGAGTAAAAGTACAAGTGCTCGATCAAAAAGTGACTTGAGTAGAAGTGGAAGTGCTCGATCAAAAAGTGACTTGAGTAGAAGTACTAAAGTATTCAACATTTTTTGTACTTAAGTATTGCAAGTAGTTTTTTTTTAAATGTTGCTACTCAAGTACTGAAAGTAAAAGTACAAGTACTGTGTTATGTAGTTATTAAAGAAAGAAGTCAAAAGTTTGAACATCATATTTTTTTTTATTATTTCAAATGCAGCTTTTATTTATACATACAGTAGCTTTTATTTTCGTATGCGCTGATAATACACATGTTTTGAGCTTCATGAAATCAGCCATCTACTGTTCTGGCAGTGGTAATTTTTATAATAGTAACGAGTAACTATGCAGCACAAAAAAAAAATATCGGAGTAGAAGTATTGAAATCATCGAAAAAATATAGTGAAGTAAAAGTGGAAGTAGGAGAAAAAAATTCTACTCTAGGAAAGTACAGATAACGCCTTTCGGTACTTAAGTACAGTAGTGAAGTAGTTCTACTTAGTTACTATATATCTCTGCATATGATGAGCATAAGAATTGCCAAGCTGTAACAATAGTAGCTCTATGTTCCTGACAGAATACAAAAGCGAGAGGGGTGGTGAAAAAAAAAAAAGATTCAATACAAACAGCAGTATAAAATCAAATGCATGTCTCTGGGGGCTGCACCCATCTGTCCCATATTTTGTAAAACCTGGAAGGACACCCATGGTGGGCATATATTAACTTTTTGTAGGGTAGCGTGTTAACCTCTCGGAGCCAGTCATGAAAGGTGGGGGGTTTGTCGCGCATCCATTGTCGTGCAATCACTTTCCTAGCTAGAAACAGTGTCTCATGCAAAAAGAGGGTTGTAAATTTGTCTACGCTGGTGTCAGGGAATAGAAACTATGCTTTTAAGTCAGAGGTCTCAAACTCAAATTACCTCAAGGGCCACTGGACATGTTTTCATATCCAATGGGGGCCGCATGCAAACTTTCAAACTTCAAAAACAACAATAAACTATATACAGTGGTAGTTACTGCTTGCTACCAGTCACTCACTGTGAGCCTCACGGTCTCACTGTGCCCATCAAATGCAGCCTTTTTAGTGCCCACCAAATGCAGCCTCACTGTGCCCATCAAATGCAGCCTCATTGTGCCCATCAAATGCAGCTTCACTGTGCCTTGTAACCTGTAGCCTTCTAAAAAGGGAACCACTTTATTTACCAGCCCTTTCCAATAAGTCAGGGAGGGTGTCACTGGCTTCTTCCAGTAAAGGATCAATGCCTTGCAAGCATAAAATAGCCATAGAGTAGGATGAGCCCTGATCAGTGCCAGACCTTTCACAAGACCAAGAAGGCAAACTGTCATCGTCATGGGCAGGGGTAGGGAAGTGACCTCTGTTATACAGTGCAGGACAACTTTCCAGAAGTCCTGAACCACTGGACAGTACCAAAAGATATGTCCGAAAGTAGCCAGGAAGTGAAGTAACGCCAACACTCTGTCGAGACCGGCGGATAAATACTGGACAGTTTAGCTGGGGTATATTATATCCTGTGTAGGAATTCAAAGTGAATAAACCTGTCCCTTGCTGCCACTAATCGAGTAAAGGAGAAACTCCACATGCAGACCCAATCCTCCCCATTTAGATCCAGGACTTCCTCCACCCATTTAGTTACTGAAGGGGGAGAAACAGGGAAAAGTTCTTTATATATTTCAGACAGTCTTTTTTGGAGTCATCAAGTAATATATATTTTCCAAAGTTGAGGGCCTAATCTTCAAGATAGTGGAGCCAGATTGGGAGACAAAATAATATACTAGTTTTAGCAAGTGTCTAAAGCTAAAAACAAAACTTTAATATACTGCAGCTTATCAGTGCTTAGGCCCAGTGGCAGGCTTTTTCCCTTCATTTTCACTGTTGTCACCCTAGAACACACTTCCTGTGTTAGGGTGACAACACTCACTTGTTGTACTCTATCTGTGGGGGGAGCCATCAGTGTTACGAGGCTGCTTTCTTGATTTGGAACACTAACCACTCCTACACTCGTCATCTCCATTACAGAGGGGACATTCTTCTGTAGTGCACATAAGATAGCTTTGAAGAATGATAACAATATTGGATTTATCAGTACATTGCACAGGAAGGTACAAGGACACTAAAATTCTGGCAACATAAAGATAGACTTATAAGCTGCAATATATTCAATTTGTGTTCTTGGGTTTAGATAATCTTTAATGTCTTTCTGATACTTTCTTTGATATCTTTATTTCTTATGCTGTATATTACAGGATTAACCATTGGAGTCACAACTGTATAGATAACAGAGGCTGCTTTGTCCTGTTCTGGGAAGTAACTGGACTGAGGTCGTATATGCATGAACATGATAGTACCATAGTAGATGGAGACCACAGCAATATGGGAGACACAAGTGGAGAAAACCTTCCTTCTTTCTGTTACAGAATGGATGTTTATCACAGTTAAGGTGATGCAAAGGTAGGACAGAAAAATTAGGAAGAACGTACCGAATGCAAAGAGGGCAGTTGCAATGATGCCTGATACCTGATTGAGATAGATATCCTTGCAGGAGAGCCGAAGTAAAGGTGGTATCTCACAGAAAAAGTGGTCAATAACATTAGACTTACAGAACGGCAGCTGAAATGTGAACATTGCTTGGATAGCTGAATTCTTAAAGCCTAGAAACCAGGATGCAATAGCCAGACATAGACAGAGTTGTTTGTCCATTATCATATTGTACTGTAATGGCTTACAAATCGCAATATATCTATCAAAGGCCATGACAGTCAGTATTAAGCATTCTGCACCTCCAAGAGCCAGATGGAAATACATCTGAGCTGCACATCCTAGGAAAGATATAGTTCTATCCTGTGATATGGTGTTTACCAGTATTCTGGGTACCACTGTTGATGAGAAGCAGATGTCAATGATGGCAAGGTTAGTTAAGAAAAAGTACATGGGGGTTTGGAGACGGGAATTAAGTCTCACCATGATAATGAGAAGACAATTTCCAGATATTGTCACCATATACATTATAAAGAAGATCAGAAACAAGATTGGTTTTAAATAAGGAATATCAGACAGTCCAAGAAGGATGAATTTTTTTGAATAAGTTTGATTGAAGAGCTCCATTCCATTGTTTGGTAATTTTTTGTTATTAAGTGTAAATGGTAATGAAAATTAAAACATGCTTGTTGTGTACTAATACAAATACACAAATGAAACCAATTAATTAATACAAGTTTAATCAAATAAAATGCATGTTTATTTTTAGGCAAACTCTTTTGAATTGATAAAGTGGGGAAGGGTTAGACTCTATCTTTTGCAGTTCATATTCCCATTGGTGAGTTTCATGCTTCTATTTGTACTGCCACCAAGAAAGAAAGAGGGAAAATCCAACATTTTACAGTTGTTTCCAGAACAAGAGATAAGGGGAAATCTTCCGATGGGAACATCTGTTCTGGGAACAAGTGTCTAAGAAGGGAACTCCTCTTACATTGGGAGATTACCTTCTTTTTGCATCTCTGGGACAGGAAGCAAAGTGAAATGTCCCCAATGGTACACAGCACAAAAAAAAAAAATCCCACAACTAAAAAAAACTGAATTTTTGTAAAATCTTACCGTAAAATTCCTTTCTCTGAGTCCTCCGACAGTCCCCACCCATTCACACAGACTTCACTAATGGGGTATTGCTTCCCCTCCGCAGGAGTTTCTAGGCAAAAGACTTGTAAAAGAACAATTCATCTACATAGTCACACCCATGGGGGCTGTCCTTCTAGTCCAATACCCCCCTGCAATAGCCATCCCAACTCAGTTTGGTCGCAAGCAGTGAAAGTGTAGAAAAAAACCCAAAAGAGGGGCGGGGGCGGCGACTGTCGGAGGACTCAGAGAAAGGAATTTTACGGTAATATTTTACAAAAATTCTGTTTTCTCTTACGTCCTCCGACAGTCGCCGCCCATTCACACAGTCTTCACTAATGGGGATGTCCCAAAGCAGTGTAGACATGAGGGGTGGGCAACGCAACCATCAGAAAAGCAACGCAGTACCCACATCAGAGAAAGGAACCTTACATTAGCAGAAAGGTAACCTTCTGGGTAACAAAAAAGGGCTTAACAGGAGCAACAACCCAGGAAATCTAATAACCAAGGGGAAAACAACCCCCAACAGCTAGGGACCAGTACAAAACCAGGGTCCCCTATGGCACTGCCGCACAGAGAACTTTGCGGCCAATGGAGGCATCGGCTGATGCCAGAACTTTAATCCTGTAATCTTTGGAATTTGGAAAAGGTGTGCACCGACGACCAAGTCGCAGCCTTGCACAACAGGGACAGAACCAAGTTCAAGTCCCATGGAGGTAAGGGCTCCCTTCTAGGAGGGGCCAAGTGACGCACACCTTGAATCAAGGTGCGAATTAAGGAATGAGACGCCACAGGGCGCTGGAAAAGAACAGCCAGGGCATATACCTGGCCTTTAATCATGGCCAACGCAAGGCGCTGGTCCACACCAGCCTGGAGGAAAGCCAACACCCTCATCACCGAGTAGGAACGAGGAGAGAAACCCCTGGACTCACACCAGGCAAAATAAGCTTTCCATGTACGGTAATAAATCTTACCAGAAGAGGCTTTTCTAGCCTTGATCAAAGTAGGAATGACCTCTGAGGAGAGACCCCTGTCCCTCAGGACCTGGCTTTCAACAGCCAGGCCATTAAAGCCAGCGACTGTAAAGCAGGATGGAAGATTGGTCCCTGAGACAGTAGATCTTCTCACATTGGTAGCTGCCACGGAGGCTCTACGGCCAGGTGAACGATGTCCGCGTACCAGGACCGGCGAGGCCAGTCCAGCGCAACCAGAATTACCATTGATTGTTCCGAGGCCACCCTGCGAAGGAACCTGGACAACAACTGAATCGGAGGAAAGGCATATATCAGATGATACTGACGCCAAGGCACCACCAGCGCATTCGAGGCATCTGCCAGAGGATCGCGCATTCTTGCCACGAACCTTTCCACCTTGTGGTTTAGCCGAGACGCGAACAGATCCACATCCGGGGATCCCCACTTCGCACACAGCATCTAAAACACCTCCGGGTGTAGGGACCATTCCCCCTGGTCCAGGGTCTGGCGGCTCAGATAGTCGGCCTGCCAATTCTCCACACCCAGAATGTGAACTGCCGATATCGCCGAGACATGAGTCTCTGCCCAAGACAGGATACTGGTCACCTCCTGGGCCACCCGGCCACTCCTGGTGCCCCCTTGGTGGTTGATGTAAGCCATTGTCCGTCTGCACCCATACAGGACGGCCCTGAAGACGATCCGACCAATGGAGCAGGCACAGCCTGATCGCTCTCAATTCCAAAATGTTTATCGGAAGAGAGGACTCCTCCCCAACCAAGTGCCCTGGGCAGACAGGTTGCCCAGGACTCCACCCCAGCCCGACAGGCTGGCATCCGTGGTACAGTATCACCGTCCACAGAATCAGCCGGAAGGATTTTCCTTCCGACACAGCCAGGACTGAAGCCACCACAAGAGATCCATTCTGGTTTGGCGACTCAGAGACACACTCAGGCCCAAGGACTGAGCTGGTCTGTCCCATCTGGCCAGGATCTCCGCTTGGAGAGATCGTGTATGAAACTGTGCAAATGGTATCGCCTCGAAGGCTGACACCATCAACCCCAGGGCCCGCATACAGGTCCTGAGCAATGAGGATTCGTTGTCCCTGAGGGACCTGACCTCGGACTGTAGGGTCCGGAGCTTGTCCTCCGGTAAGAACACCTTTGCTTGAGCAGAGTCCAGGATCATTCCCAGATACGGGAGCCGAACGGAAGGCGTCAAGGTCGACTTCTGAATGTGATTGTCCAACCGAATTCCTGGAGCGTCTGGACTGTAGTGGGCAGATCGCATAACAGACTCTGACTGGCACTCGATCTTAGCAGGAGATCATCCAGATAACCCAAGACCGCAATGCCCTGTGCCCGCAACAGGCCCAGAAAAGGCACCAACACTTTGGTAAAGACCCATGGAGCCGAAGCAAGACCGAAAGATAACGCTACAAACTGGTAATGATCCTCTGCGATAGCGAATTGGAGGTACCTCTGATGACCCTCGAAAATGGGGATGTGCAGATACGCATTCTTCAGGTCTATAGAGGCCAGGAACTCCCCCGGATTCAGGGAGGCCACCACCGAGCGGAGTGATTCCATGCGGAATTTCCGAATGTGCACGAAGCTGTTCAGAGCTTTTAAGTCCAAAATCGGACGCACTTTGCCCTCATTTCTGGGCACAGTGAACAGATTCGAATAAAACCCCCGAAACCTGTCTCGATGAGGCACCGGGACGACAACCCCCTGGGCTAGGAGATCCTCCACCGCTTGACGCAGGTCCTGCAACCACCCTGGGGTCAAATGAAGATTTGAGGGAAAGAATCTGTCTGCTGGCCGCGAAAGAAATTCGATCTTGTACCCTTGTGCAAACAATGCGGTACTTGACCTACTGACTACCAACAATACAGACCTGCTCACGGATATAGAAATACAGGGCAACTTAGGAAACAGTGACCATAGGTCAATAAGTTTCAGTATTAATTACAGTAGAGGGGTAATATAAGGACGCTGAATTTCAACAGAGCCAATTTCCCAAAACTGCGCCCGCTGCTAGAAAATATCAATTGGGATAGAACCCTGGGAACAAAGAACACGGAGGAAAAATGGGAGTGCTTCAAGAGCATACTTAACAAGGGGATTGACCAGTGCATTCCAAAGGGAAATAAATTTAAAAGAGCAAAACTAAACCCTGGGTGGCTAAACTCCAACATAAAAATGCATATTAGTGCTAAAGAAAAGGCCTTCAAAAAATACAAGACTGAGGGGTCATTGGCAGCATTTAAGCATTACAAAGAGTGTAATAAGAAATGTAAAAACGAAATCAGGGTGGCTAAAATAGAACACGAGAGACATATAGCAGAGGAGAGTAAAAAGAACCCCAAGAAATTCTTTAAGCATATAAACAGTAAGAAAGCGAGGCCAGAACACATTGGCCCCATAAAAGATGACAAAGGAAATATGGCCACTGAGGACAGAGAAAAGGCGGAAGTGTTAAATAATTTCTTCTCTCCAGTCTTCACAAAAGAATCGGGGGGCTACACGAACCTAGCTTGTAAGGCCGAACTAAACAACACACCTCAGGAAATACCGCCATGGCTAACAGAAGATAGACTTAAAACTAAACTAGAGAAACTTAACATAAATAAATCACCAGGACCGGATGGCTTGCACCCGAGGGTTCTTAAAGAGCTCAGCCAGGTGATTGCCAGACCATTATTCTTGATCTTTAAGGATAGTTTACAGACGGTATGGTGCCAGCTGATTGGAAAAAAGCCAACGTGGTACCAATATTTAAAAAGGGGCCGAGATGTATCCCGGGTAACTATAGGCCGGTCAGCCTAACATCTGTAGTCTGCAAGATTTGGGAGGGGATGTTAAGGGACCACATACAAGACTTTAGTAATGAAAACTGTATTATCAGTAGTAATCAGCATGGATTCATGAAAAATCGTTCTTGCCAAACCAATCTATTAACCTTCTACGATGAAGTGAGCTGCCACCTAGATAAAGGAAAGCCTTTGGATGTGGTGTATCTGGACTTTGCAAAGGCCTTTGATACTGTTCCCCACAAACGCTTACTGTACAAACTAAGGAAGGTAGGTATGGACCATAAGGTGAGTCCTGGATAGAGAACTGGCTCCAGGGGAGAGTCCAGAGGGTGATGATTAATGGGGAGTACTCGGATTGGGCGGGTGTGGAAAGTGGGGTCCCCCAGGGTTCTGTCCTGGGACCAATCCTGTTTAACTTATTCATAAATGATCTAGAGGAGGGGATATCTAGTACAATCTCAGTATTTGCGGATGATACTAAACTAAGCTTGCCAATATCTTCTATGCAGGATGTGGAAACCTTACAAGCGGACCTGAACAAAATAACGGGGTGGGCAACTACATGGCAGATGAGGTTTAATGTTGAAAAAGTAATGCACTTGGGGGCCAGAAACCAGAAAGCAAGCTACTCACTAGGGAGGGAACCTCTGGGTGAGTCTAGGATGGAAAAAGACTTGGGGGTACTGGTAGACAACAGGCTTGGCAGTGGCATGCAATGCCAAGCCGCTGCAAGCAAAGCCAACAGAATACTGGGATGTATAAAAAAGGGGATTCACTCCAGAAATAAAGAGATTATTCTCCTGCTCTACAAGACTCTGGTCCCACCACATATGGAGTATGATGTCCAGTTCTGGGCACCGGTCCTCAGGAAGGATGTGCTGGAATTGGAAAGAGTCCAGAGAAGGGCAACAAAAATAATTAGGGGAATGGAGGACATCAGCTATGAGGAAAGCCTAGAAGCACTGAACCTATTCTCTCTGGAGAAGAGACGATTGAGGGGGGATATGATATCAATGTACAAATACTGTACTGGCGACCCTAGCATAAGGAACAAACTATTCAGAGAAAGGAGATACAATAAGACACGTGGCCACTCACTAAAACTAGAGGAAAGGCGTTTTAACCTTAAAATGCGTAAGGGGTTCTTCACTGTAAGAGCGGTAAGGATGTGGAATTCTCTTCCACAAGCAGTCGTATCAGTAGGGAGCATTGATAGTTTAAAAAACGATTAGATGGGCACCTTAGAGACCACAACATACAGGGGTATACAATGTACGGTTAAAAGCAAACACACACACACACATCATAGGTTGAACTGGATGGACTGATGTCTTTTTTCAACCTCACTAAATATGTAACTATGTAACCCTGATCGAATGATTTCCTGAACCCACCTGTCCGTGGTCCGGAACAGCCAAGGTTGAAGGAAACCGCGCAAACGTCCCCCCACCCCTGAAACGGGTGAGGGCGCCCCTTCAGGCAGAGGCGGACTGAGCCGCCGACCCAGCTTGGCCGGATTTTTGTTTGCCGAACCAGGGCTTTTTCTGGCCACCTTGGCCCTTGAAGGGTTTTCCCTTGTTCTGCGCCTTGAAGGCACGAAAGGACCCCTGATTAGGTTTAAAGGAGAAGCCCCGCTTGCCGCGGAAAAACTTACCCTTAGGGTTCTGGGGTAGCAGTGTGCTCTTACCCCCAGTGACTCCTTTAACCAATTCATCCAGGGATTCCCCAAAAAGGCGAGACCCCGCATAGGAGATATCCGCCACCGTCTTCCTGGATTTCTGGTCAGCCGACCAGCTCTTCAACCAGATAAGATGACGGTTAATTACTGCGACACAGGACAGGCGCACAGCTAAAGGGGCCTCATTTAAGGCCGCATTGCACAAATACATGACCCCTTGATAAATCTGATCCACCATCTCCACGGTAGTGGGGGGGGGGGCAGAATCAGCCACGAGGGTGCGTTTGAGCACCTTGGTCCAATCCGCCACAGCCTGAGCCACCATAACAGAGGCAAAAATAGGCTTGAGCATGGAACCCGCCACCATATAAGAATGTCGGGCAAGAGATTCCAGCCTCCTATCAGTAGGGTCCCTAAACACCGGAGAATCTTCGGCGGGGAGCAGAGTAGCCTTGTTCAATCTGGCTACCGTGTGATCCACTTGAGGAGGCACACACCAGCGCGCAATCGTAGTAGCCGCAAAAGGGTAGAGAAGTTGAAACTTCTTAGGTACCACGAAGATGTGTTTTAAATTACGCCATAGTTCATTCACCTTATGGTGAAACTCTGCGGGGCAAGGAAAAACCTGCGCCGTCTTGCGGGTCCTGTGTGTCCCAAAAGAGGACACAACGCCCCGGGGGAGTGGGCTCATCCTCCAAATGTAGTGTTTCCTTTACGGCAAGAATCCGCGCATCCATAACTGTGCGTTCCTCGGGCGACCCAGGGGGGGGAATCATCCACCCCTGCAACCTCCGCCTCCCCCTCGGACTCTTGCGGGTCCTGAGAAGAACGAGACCCCGAAAGGGCCACGCTACCTAAAGCAACTATGTCACATTAAGAATCAGATGAAAAGGAAATCCTAGGCCTTTTTCTAGCAGCACGGTCAGAACTCAGCACATCCATTTCTGACACCAAAGTTGCCACAACAGCAGACAAATTAGTCAGGGCAGAGGATTCGGAGGAACCTGAATCCCCCACCAAAGCTGGAGGGAATTTGCTGTCCTGGGATTCCATAGCAGAAATAAAAAGTTTTTTTTTTTGAATACTGGCCCCTTTAAGAGCGCCGCGGCCCCCCGCAGCACACCGCTATAAGGACTGTGACACACAGATCCCCCGCAGGGTCAAAACTGGCCAGGAAGATCTGCACAAGTAGTAAAGTAAAGGAACAGCAGGACAGAACCCCCCAAGTGTGTTACCAGCTCCTTTGGTCGGCTCTGAGAGAAGGGAGGAAGTGATGTCATCGCTGGAGGCTGAACCAAGGCTGCAGACCAAGGGAAAATGGATGCCTATTGAAACTAATGGGAGGCTTCGGCAAGATGGCCGCCGACATGTGCTTGGAACGACCGTTTGCCACACACAAGATGGCGCCGCAAGGCGCCAAAATCACTACATAGCATGCTGTATTAAGTGCCAAAGTGAAGCCAGACATGCTGCCCACACCTAAAATGGCAGACCGGCGGTTTTTAACCCCGCAGCGGTCGCCGCATGTGTCTGTACCTCCAAGCACCCTAAAGTGACATTAGGAGAGGGATCCCCAAAACCCCACACAGCGCTGCTGTGAGAGAACAAAACCCCTGCAGGGACCGGGACTAGGGAGCCCAAAAACGCACAGACATAGGGGGACACCACAGACACACATGGACTGCCGACCCAAGACAGAGGCCCCACACAGAGTGTACTTACCTGTACCCGATGGCGTGGGGTGCCTCATATCAAACGGGAAACCGCCCACCTTCAGATGGCAGGGGAGTGCCGTCAGCCAAAAAAGCAGGACACTAGAAGTGCATGGACGAACCTATGCCGTGTCCAGTGAGGTAGCCACCTCACAGGCTGCATCCCTGAGGACAGGGATGGGTCATTTGCGAGGCCAGGGCGAACACATAGCCTGCGGAACGCTCGATGGCAGGCTGGGATTCCATCTGATCCTCTGTCCTGCAGAGCCAGGACGGTCAGTCCGATTCCCAGCTCCGCAAACGTCGTCTTCATCCGAAGATCCAACTAACTAGTGCTAATAAAATAAACAGCTAGGAATGTAAAGAAAAAAATGACAAACTGAGTTGGGATGGCTATTGCAGGGGGGTATTGGACTAGAAGGACAGCCCCCATGGGTATGACTATGTAGATGAATTGTTCTTTTACAAGTCTTTTGCCTAGAAACTCCTGCGGAGAGGAAGCAATACCCCATTAGTGAAGACTGTGTGAATGGGCGGCGACTGTCAGAGGACGTAAGAGAAAAAAGGTTTTGGCCATACATATATTTTTATGTTTATGCAGTGGCTACCAAGATTAATTATTAGCCTTATTATCATTCAGGGTCTCCTAGTAAATTCTCTGCAATCAACAAAGGTAAATCATGCAATTTATATGGTTGCAATAAAGACCTAGACTGCCAAAATGTGTCTTGTATCAACCTAGAATCCATGGCAGGCTAGATGTTCCCAATTACAAAATTATTATTAGGCCTCCCAACTAACTCCACTGACTAACTTTTACACTGTCACCAAGACGTTCCTATGGGTATCACCTAAAGCAATCAATTGTGATCCCCTAAGTATGGATAATTTTCTTTGGCTTCTCTCCAACTATAGAGTGACCCTACAAAATCCAATCTCAGTCCATTCTCTGAGGCTTTGGGACACCCTTAAATACTAAGGTGGTCTTATATCACTGCACTTACCCTGATGTCATTTCTTCAAAATCCTTCTTTCACCCCAGGTTTTGAAGAGTCAAATTCATTCAGACAATGATCCAGGTATGAAATTTCATACCTCTACCACCTTGCTACCACTAACAGAATGAAACCATTCCCAGTGTTGCAGGCTACCTATAACTTTCCTAAATCTGAGTTGTTCCGATATCTACAGATCAAAAATATTGTTAGCACCACGATTTGTCCCCAATCAGATGGGACATCATTGACCTCCTTCAAGCAGAAATGTCAAGACAATCCACGCTCCGCAAGCTTGTGCTATTCTCATTCCAAATCTCTTCCACATCATTCTCACATGGACAAGTGGATTAGGGACCCTAAATATCAAATTAGTCATATTCACAACATGTCTTAGCATTAGAAACCAACTATACCATTGGTAAAAAATATTTCAGACCATAGTAACTGCCCTCCCCCCCATACTTAGTGCCACATCCCTGGAAACAAGTAAAGTGGAAGGGATAATGGATGGAATTTTATTTGGCACCAAAAATTACAATCATATAAAGTGCAAAAGTTTATTGTACATCATATAAAATATTATGATGTACAATAAACTTTTGCACTTTTTATAATTGTAATTTTTTGGTGCTGATAAAATCCCATCCATTATCCCTTCCACTTTAATTCTATACCATTGGTATCTGGTCCCTACATGATTTGCCCACTTTACCCCAGGCTGTTTAGGGCAATTCTTCTGAGGTTGTCCAGAGCAAGGAATGTATTTACGCAAATGGTAGATTTGTCTAAAGCCCAATCTCTGTTTAAACGTGTATACAATATATGAACGTTACTATTAGACACCACAATACTCATGAACCCAAGTGAAGCTTTACTCAATCTTAAACTGGACAGACTGACAGACACTAAACAAAATACTGCAAAAGCATGGCTATCCACCACCTTTTCACTGTCTGAAGTTACTGTAAGGCCATAGTTCACAACACATTTTCCAAGGAAAATCTAATTGACTCAATGCATAAATTCAAAGAAAGCTCACGCATCTCACACTTTTGCTGACAGACTTTGGCCGATGATTAAGAGACCTTAAATCTCACCCATTCCTTTTGACCTGGAACTCTCCATTGTTACACTGGGACACTCATTACTCCCCATACTTCTCCTTTCAGATCCTTTCCCATACCCCATTCTAATTTAAAACTGCCAACATGTGTGTAGAAAATGTGGGATGCTGATCACCCAGCCTGGTACATACATGTACAGTGTAATGGCCTCAGCCAGCGCCACTCCACTGGCCATGCCCCCTGAGGCCATTACCTACAATAATATGCAATAGGTGAGCGGCATTCCACATTTCCTACACACATGTCGGCACTTCTGGATGAGTGAAAGGTCACCAGCAACCTGATTCTAAGCTCCAGCGGGCAGAACACTACCTTGGGCTTGGAGCGACACTAAAGGGTTTCTAAGGTCTGATTTAAAACTGTTTGATTTAAATCACCCAATTCAAATCACATTCTCATGTACAATTTTTCTCCACAGTCTATAAACTGATAATAAGGATATGTACTGCTATGAAAGACCATATGCAAATGAACACTGTACTGTCATTATTGTCATTACTGTCATTTCTTTACTTGTGATGACAAATTGTACTTTTACTTTTGCCAATGAAACATATTGAAAAAAAAATAACTATTAGCCTCTAAAATAAAGCCTTCCTTTTTATTGGTTTTAATTTTCATTGTTAAGGTGCCTAAAGATACAATTAAAAGAAGATCTCCAATTGTTTGACCTCCATAATTTTACATGTAGAAATACCTGAAGTTTAAAGGGAGTATAAGAGGTCAGCCCACCTGATATTTGAGAGGTAAATTCCGCTGCTGCCTTTCTGGATCTGTATACCTGCTGAGTGATTAAAACTCTCCCTGTAAAATGTGCATTTAATTTATATTATGGAGAATGTAGCAGGAGGAGCTGGAACGCACAAAGGCGGATGGAAAAGCCAAAGCTCCCAAGTTAACAGGAAAAGGTCCAGGACCTATGGAAGCCATATTGTTGGAGTAGCAAATAGGAAAGCGAGGTGCACCAGGCTCCGCTTTTAACAAAAATACAACTTTTGGATGAACTTTTAACATCTATGATTTGAACTTGCAAAAAGACAAGGCTATCTGGTGCCCAGGGCAAAGATGTCTGAAACTGTGCCCCCTTGGGTAAAGATAGTAGGCATGGCTAATAAAAGTTTGTGCAGCTCCAAGCTGAAACCTATGTAATGGTTATGGATAGTGATGGGCCGAACACCCCCCCCTGTTCGGTTTGCACCAGAACATCTTGAACAGGGAAAACGTTCTAGCGAACATGCAAATTCTATTAAAGTCTATGGGACATGAGCATGAAAAATCTAATGTCCTCATTTTAAAGGCTTATATGCAAGTAATTGCCATTAAAAATGAATGCAAAAAGATTTTTTTAAAAAGATAGTTTTTACAGGAGCAGTGATTTTAATGATGCTTAAAGTAAAACAATAAAAATGAAAAATTCCTTCAAATATCGTGCCTGGGGGGTTGCCTATGTGCCTGTAAAGTGGTGCATCTGTATGATGTATGGAGCCTGCTGCAGCAATACTGACATTTCTAAAGAAAAAAATGTAATTTAACTTTGCTCGCAGTTTTAATGTATTGCCGTCTCCCGGCAATACAGATTTAAAAAATAAAAAAAAAACGGCGTGGGGTCCCCACCAAGATCCATACCAGACCCTTATCCAAGCATGCAGCCAAGCAGGTCAGGAAAGGGGTGGGGGACGAGCGAGCGCCCCCCCTCTCCTGAACCATACTAGGCCACATGCCCTCAACATGGCCCCCACCCCAAAGAACCTTGTCCCCATGTTGATGGGGACAAGGGCCTCTTCATGACAACCCTGGGCTGTGGTTTTCGGGGTCTGTGAGTGGGGGGCTTATCAGAATCTGGAAGTCCCCTTTCACAAGGGGGCCCCCATATCCCACCCCCCCCCATGTGAATAGGTATCGGGTACATCGTACCCCTACCCATTCACCAAAAAATTGTATAAATGTAAAAACCACAAAACACAGTTTTTGACAAGTCCTTTATTGAAAAGAAAAAGAAATCACGACACCCACTGGGCCCGAAAAAAAATTAAAAACGCTTCGCCTCTTCAGAGGCTACCCACCATCTACCCGATCTTCAGCTTTGACAGTTCTTTTATAGGCAAGAGACGTGGCCACCCGGTTACGTCAACTGGTGGCACTGCCCCTTCTGACATCACATGACGTCATGTAAGCCCCCCACCCGCAGACCCCCACAACCACAGCCCAGGGTTCTCATGAAGAGGCCCTTGCCCCCATCAACATGGGGACAAGCTGCTTTGGGGGGCACCCCAAAGCACCCTCCCCATGTTGAGGGCAAGCGACATGGTATGATTCAGGAGAGGGGGGGTGCTCGCTCGCCCCCCCCTTCTTTCCTGGCCTGCCAGGCTGCATGCTCAGATAAGGGTCTGGTATGGACTTCTGGGGGGGTTACCTTTTTGCATGGAGTTCCCCTAAAAATCTGTACCAGTTTTTTTTTAAATTTTGGCGTGGAGTTCCACTTAAAATTAATTCCAAACCCAAAGGGCCTGGTATAGGTTAAGGGGGGGGGGGGGGCAGGCCGTTTTTGTTTTTAATTCTGTCATAGGGTTTAAACACATGAACACAGAGCCCATCCCTAATTATTGCCCATCCCTAATTATATTGCATAAAATAGTGCAAATGGTTGTGGCACACCACAGTGAACTAAAAAGTTTAATAGCAGTTCACATTCTGTCCCACAGAAAAATATGGGGCTAACAGAGACGAAGGTATAACTACTTCGGCATTGGTGTGAGGAACTATCAAAGCTCCTGCTCCTTCTGAAAGAAAAGACACTGCTGTCACTCCTGTCAGTGAGGCAGGTGGAAAATGGAGCTACGGCATGCTCCCAGTGCGCTTCCTTCCCCTTCTACATAATAACATTGCATCCAAAGCTTGGGCCCCTTCTGCTTCCACCTTCCTCGCCCTGACTGTGCAAGACCAAAGCATTCCTATTGTGTACCCCTATATGAATTGTGTGGAAAAGGACACATGGATCATATACAGCCCATAGCAATCATCCAGAGCCCACAGCAATCTCATTGTTGCCCTATAGGATCTTTGTATAAAAGGACACATGGATCATACATAGCAGTTGTATTATATATCCTGTTTCTGCCTCACCCCCCACCAGTATGTCTGTGTATGGGGAGGAAGAGACTCAGGGGGAGGACTGTCGGTAGAAATGCTAGCAGAGGTTGGTATGATAGGAATCCCATACTGAGATTGTAGGGTGCAGGCCCACCCAGAGACCCCAGCATAGGACAACAGGACTGGAGAGACTTCTATGAGTGTCCAGGGAAAATATCCTGATTAGTCAGGCTGTGATAACCTAATTCGGAGAGCTCAGTACAAGTATCAAGGCCAAGGCCATCCTTAAGAAGTTTAACTACTAATGAGGCTCTACAAGTAATCAGGGCCCCTATAATGAAGAACTAATCAGGGACCCCCATCCACAATTACAGGCAGTAATCTAAAACCCCCAACTGGAGTACAGGGAGACCTCTCCTCCACACTGCCAGGTGTACATGGGAAAGATTCAGAGATCTCCCACCATTAAGGAGTACAGGGGGGTGATCAGAAGGGACCCTTCCCTCTCATCCAGGAATATTGACTCCCCTCAAGTAGAAAGAGATCCCTATCCAGAAAAAGTGCAACAAGGTAATCAAAGGGGACCCCAATACAGACTCCCCCCTTCACAACTCCCTCCAGTAGAAGGAGACCCCCCGCTAGGAGGAGTACAGACAGCTCCCCCCTCAACCCACCCCATGGAAGGTGAATAGAGTGAGTGGGTTTATCTGAAGCCGTACACACATAGAAGCTCCTGGCAATGTTCTGAGAGAGAGGGGGTGACTATATATACAGAAGGAGGAGATCCCGCACTGTCCAGGCATGTTAGTGATTATGGCCTGTTCCCACTGTTCTCTCTGCTCTCTGTGCTGGCCACAGTTGTATATTCTCCCTGCTGTAAGAAGGATTGCTGATTTTGAGCAAAGCAACAGCTAGAGAATCCAGAAGAAAGGTGGAGAAGGGGCTTTTCAGCAAACTCCTAGTGGGCCCCTACCAAATAAAGCTGCACCCAGGGAACCTGCTCATTCTGGGAACCAGATAACTTACATCAACATTGATACTTTAGGATAGACAAATATTAATGTCATATAATGTAATATGAATAGTCTAGCCTACGTAATGCTGTATATACCTTTTAATTAATAATACGTTTCATTTTTGTTTTACACATGTGCTCCTTTAACCATCATTTATTTGGGCAAATATTTCTGATATATTCCATAGAATTAGTAAAAACTCAAAAACTCATAGATATGGTAAAAGCAAAAATTATAAAAACTCACAATCCAGATGGTAAAGCTTTACACTGTAGAAAAATCAGTTTCAATAAATTAGGATAAGTTATTGCTGAATTGTAGATCCCTTTGTCAACATCTCCTGTTGAAAACACAGGATCAAAACAACAAATTAAACAAAAACCCAGATAACAGATAATCTTGTTTGATGGACCGAAAAAAATGTAAATTTGCTTTGAAGGTTTGATGTTCCCAGACTGTATAAAATACATTGGTATTCCTTAATGGGTTCCTTGAGGGATCACTTATGCAGAGCCGTACAATTAAACTATATATCGTGCAGTAATATATTTATTTCTTTGGAATAAAGAGGGAGCAGAGTGTATTTTCATGGGATTCATTACTTAGCTAGCTGTGGACTAAGTCATTATGGTTTTTTTAACAATAACAATTAATATAATAACACATAGTATGGGGACTAAATTACTGAGCTCAAGCTCTGTACCCACATTGCTAAACTATAATGCAAAAACAAAGAAAAAAAGTAAGAAAGTGGCACTTTCACAGTACTATACATTTTAATGATACAGTATATATATATATATATATATATATATATACACGGTATCTCACAAAAGTGAGTACACCCCTCGCATTTTTGTAAATACAGTAAAACCTTGGATTGCGAGCAAAATTTCTTTCCGGAAACATGCTTGTAATCCAAAGCACTCTTATATCAAAGCGAATTTTCCTATAAGAAATAATGGGAACTCAGATGATTCGTTCCACAACTATTTATTCATAAGTCTTTCAGTTTATAGTCTATATACAAAGATTATAGCAATGTGATAGGTTGTGTCATCATAAAATGTCCATCCACAAATAGCAGCCTCCACAAGGGGATTAGAAGCAAAATCCAGCAGGAGCTACAGAGTATAAAAGAGAAGAGAGGCGCCTCTAAGTGTAGCAGTATGGTGACATTTAATTAAGGTACAACATTTAGCAACTCACATGGTTGATGATTAAAGAGGCACATCTAAGTATGCAGGCATCGGGGGTAAAGCTGTCCACATAGACCATCTTCTGAACCACTGGCTCTCACCGTTGTCAGTCTGCAATTGTGATTGGGAAGACTACCCTGCAGTAGAGTGATCTGAAAGCGAGACTTTGAATTACTCATGGAGCGCAGCGTGGAAGGGTGTGATGAAGATGGCAGTGCGGAGGATGGTCTATGTGGACAGCTTTACCCCGGATGCCTGCAGACTTAGATGTGCCTGTTTTAATCATCAACCATGTGAGCTGCTAAATATTGAACCTTCATTAAATGTAACAATATTGCTCTCTTCTCTTTTATACCTAGTTGGGACATGACGCTACTTGTATATCAAGTCAAAATTTATTTAAAAAATTAGCTTGTCTTGCAAAGCGCTCTCAAACCAAGTTACTCTCAAACCAAGGTTTTACTGTATTTTATTATATTGTTTCATGTGACAACACTGAAGAAATTACACTTTGCTATAATGTAAAGTGGTGAGTGTACAGCTTGTATAACAGTGTAAATTTGCTCTCCCTTCAAAAAACTCAACACACAGCCATTAATGTCTAAACTGCTGGTAACAAAAATGAGTACACCCCTAAGTGAAAATGTCGAAATTAGGCCCAATTAGCCATTTTCCCTCCCCAATGTCACGTGACTTGTTAGTGCTACAAGGTCTCAGGTGTGAATGAGGAGCAGGTGTGTTAAATTTGGTGTTATCGCTCGCACTCTCTCATACTGGTCACTGGAAGTTCATCATGGCACCTCATGGCAAGGAACTTTGAGGATCTGAAAAAAAAGAATTGTTGCTCTACATAAAGATGGCCATAAAAGATTGCCAAGACTCTGAAGCTGAGCTGCAGCGCAGCAGCCAAGACCATACAGCGGTTTAACAGGATCCACAAGTTCCACTCAGAACAGGCCTCACCATGGTCAACCAAAGAGGTTGAGCGCACGTGTTCAGAGTCATATCCAGAGATTGTCTTTGGGAAATAGACGTATAAGTGCTGCCATTGCTGCAGCGGTTGAAGGGGTGGGGGGTCAGCCTGTCAGTGCTCAGACCATACCCCGCACACTGCATTAAATTGGCCTGCATGGCTGTCATCCCAGAAGGAAGCCTCTTCTAAAGATGATGCACAAAAAAACCCGCAAACAGTTTGCTGAAGACAAGCAGACTAAGGACATGGATTACTGGAACCATGTCCTGTGGTCTGATGAGACCAAGATAAACTTATTTGGTTCAGATGGTTTCAAGCGTGTGTTGCGGCAATCAGGTGAAGAGTACAAAGACAAGTGTGTCTTGCCTACAGTCAAGCATGGTGGTGGGAGTGTCATGGTCTGGGGCTGCATGAGTGCTGCTGGCAATGGAAAGCTACAGTTCATGGAGGGAACCACGAATGCCAACATGTACTGTGACATACTGTAGGCAAGCATAATCTCTTCCCTTTGGAGACTGGGCCGCAGGGCAGAATTCTAACATAATAACGACCCCAAACACACCTCCAAGACAACCTCTGCCTTGCTAAAAAGTTGAGGGTTAACGTGATGGACTGGCCAAGCATGTCCCCAGACCTAAACCCTATTGAGCATCTGCGGGGCATCCTCAAATGGAAGGTGGAGGAGCGCAAGGTCTCTAACACCTACCTGTTCCGTCATAGTTACATAGTAGGTGAGGTTGAATAAAGACAATAGTCCATCCAGTTCAACCTGTGTAGGTGTGTGTGGCTGTAATCATCTCTCATACCCCTGAATGTTCTGATCCTTGAGATGCACGTCCAATAGTCTATTGAAAGCCACCATACTACCCGCAGAAACCACCTCTTGTGGTAGAGAATTCCACAATCTTGTAGCCCTAACAGTAAAGAACCCCCCACGTTGCCTGAGGTTAAAACGCTTCTCCTCTAATTGCATTGTATGCCCCCGAGTCCTCATGCAATCCCTTCGACTAAACAGCTTTTTTTCTTAGCTGAGATCCCCATTGAGATATTTAAAAATTGCTATCATGTCCCCCCTCAGGCGTCTCTTCTCCAGGGAGAATAAATCAAGCGATTGCAGACACTCTTCATAATCAAGGTCCTCCAATCGCCTAATTAGTTTAGTTGCCCTTCTCTGGACTATCTCCAGCTCCAACACATCCCTCCTGAGGACTGGCGACCAGAACTGGACAGAATACTCCAGATGCGGTCGGACCAGAGTTTTATAAAGTGGAAGGATTATAGTCTTATCTCTGGAATACATCCCTTTCTTTATGCATGCTAATATTCTGCTAGCTTTGGCAGCTGCCGCCTGACATTGCATGCTGTTGCCTAATCTATCATCAACCAAGACTCCCAGATCCTTCTCCATTTTTGATTCCCCCAAGGGTTCCCCTCCTAACGTGTATTGTGCTTTTATGTTTCTAGTCCCCAAGTGCAAAACCTTACACTTCTCTACGTTAAACCTCATTTGCCAAGTCGTTGCCCACTCCGTTATTTTGTCCAGGTCATTCTGTAGGATATCTGCTTCATGCTGTGCGGTTATTGCCCTGCCCAATTTTGTGTCATCTGCAAAAACTGAGATTGAACTACTGATCCCGTCCTCAATGCTGTTTATGAATAAATTGAACAAGGTTGGTCCCAGGACCGAGCCCTGGGGCACCCCGCTTACTACCTCAGACCAGTCTGAGTATGCGCTGTTTATTACCACCCTTTGGACACGCCCTTTTAGCCAGTTCCGTATCCAAAAGCACACCCTGCTGTCGATACCTGCAGACCTTATTTTATAAATTAAGCGCTTATGGGGAACTGTATCAAACGCCTTAGCGAAATCTAGGTACACCACATCCACTGGTCTGCCCCTATCTAGCTCACAGCTCACCTCCTCGTAGAATGCTAATAGATTGGTTTGACAAGAACACCCATTTGTAAACCCGTGCTGGTTATTACTGATGATGCTGTTGTCTTTAGCAAACTCTACAATATAGTCCCTTATCATCCCCTCCAGAAGTTTACATACTATCGATGTCAAACTGACAGGCCTATAATTTCCCGGGACATGCCTCTGACCCTTTTTGAATATCGGAATCACGTTGGCTTTCCTCCAATCTCCTGGTACTTCTCCTGTCCTAATACTGTCCGCAAAGATCAGGAACAGTGGTCTGGATATAACCTTACTGAGTTCCTTGAGTACTCTCGGATGTACGCCACCCGGGCCTGGTGATTTGTTTGTGTTAAGTTTATCCAGCCTTTCCCTGATTTCACCCTCTGTTAGCCATAGTGGCAAGTCCTGTGTATTGCTACTAACCAAACAGTCATGGTCAGTGTACCCCTCCGTTTCCTGTGTAAAGACTGACGAGAAAAAAGCATTCAGCACGGTTGCTTTTTCAGTGTCCTCTGTAACCATCCTCCCATCATCGCTAATTATGTGTGCAATATGCTCTGCCCTAGTTTTTTTGCTATTGATATACTTAAAGAATTTCTTTGGGTTTTTTTTTACTATCCTCCGCTATTTGTCTCTCAAAGTCTATTTTAGCCATCTTGATTTCGTGTTTACACTTCTTATTTGCTTTCTTGTATTGGTCGAAAGCCAATACTGTGTCTTCTGATATATATTTCCTGAAGGCCCTTTTTTTTTCCCCTAATAAGGTTTTTAACGCTACGGTTTAGCCAGCCAGGTTTGGCTTTGTCTCTTCTAAATTTATTTCCCATAGGAATGCACTGCAAGATGCCTTTGCTTAATATGTTCCTAAAGCATTCCCATTTTTCCTCTGTGGTCAGGGATCCTAGGGTTCGGTCCCAGTTTACCCTTTCCATCAATGAGAACAATTTTGGAAAGTTTGCCCTTCTGAAGTTAAGGGTTCTTATGTTCCCCACTTGCCTTGTTCTATTGTTATTTACACTAAATGTGATCATCCTGTGATCGCTAGAGCCCAGGTTGTCCTTGACTCCTACCTCCGAGATTATGTCTGGGTCATTAGTGATCAATAGATCCAGGACTGCATTTTCTCTAGTCGGAGAGTCCACCAACTGTGACATGTAGTTGTCCTGTAAGGTTTCCGTGAATAGACGGGCCTTCTGTGAGTGTGTAGTCCCCTCTCCCCAGTCAATGTCGGGATAATTGAAGTCCCCCAATATGATGACAGATCCTAGCTTTGCCACTTTACCCAACAGTGCTAAAAATTCCCGCTCTACCTCCTCCCCTTGTTTAGGTGGCCTATAGCAAACCCACACAATTACTTTTCCCTTTTCTCCTTCCCTAAGGAGTTTTAACCACACGAATTCTAACTCCATACTCATCCCTTCCGTAATGTCACTCCGCTCTATCACCCTTACATTGTTCTTGACGTAGAGACATACCCCTCCCCCTCTTTTTCCTATCCTGTCCTTCCGGTACACCGAATACCCTTGGATATTTGCCAGCCAGTCATGTGAGGGGTCAAACCAAGTCTCCGCTATTCCCACAAGGTCTATGTCCTCTTCATGAACTAACATTTCCAACTCATCTATTTTATTAGCTAGACTCCTGGCATTAGCATATACCCCTCTTAGTTTTACGGACGTTAAACGTGATTGGTTATGTTTATTCCTGTTCGGTCTGAGGTTCTCCCGCACAGACCTACCGATTGACGTTGTGGACCTAGTGTCGCTGCTGACCCTACAACTGCCTTCAGTCCTTTGCTCCCTCCTGACTGACTCTACTTCTGAGCCCTCCCCCCCATCTCCTAGTTTAAAAGCCCCTCCAACTTGGTGGCCATCTTTCTCCCCAAAAGAGCTGTACCGTCCCCGTTAAGGTGCAGCCCATCCTTACTAAAGAGCCGGTAGCCGTCAGAGAAGTCAGCCCAGTTCTCCAGGAACCCAAACCCCTCCTTCCTACACCAATTCCTCAGCCACTCGTTAAGTTCCCTAATCTCCTTCTGCCTCTCCTGTGTGGCTCAAGGTACAGGCAGTATTTCAGAGAAAACCACCTTGTCGTCATGGAGGAGTGGAAGAGGACTCCAGCTTGACACATGGCAGTATGGTCAAGCAGTGTGACTGCTTTCACAAGCAACCTGGTGAGGTCAAGTGAGAGTTGTCCTTATCAACTGTTTATAGTTCCATTTGAAGTATCCCACTTTTCTATTCTCCCATCCAAGTTCCACAATAAATACTAAAAACCAACACCCCTGGACTGTTTATTAAGTAACAAGCCATTGGGAGTAAGGATGAATGTGTGAACTGTATCCTAAGTGACTGTCTGCTGGTAATCAGAGGAGGCCCAACAAGTGATGACACAGCAAGCCCTACGAGGACAGTGCTACATTTTAGGGCATCGTCCAAGATTTCCTCTGAGTGACAGCGGTGGTTGTTACCAGCAGCGGCCGAGTATTTGCCCAAGTAACACTGTCTTCACAAGTAAAGTGCTGGAGGGTCAATGGAGAAAGGATATACTTTATTGTAGGAGAAAATCATGTCTGCCTTATAGTAACCTGTGCAAGTGGGCTTTTAAGTTGTGGTCAAGATTGACCTGGGATGCAGGGATCGGCACGTCAGGGGTTGTGTGTGTACATGTGCTGTGGAAGAAAATGTCTGCAGTACAGCTGGTTACAGCGGAACAATTGCTAGCAGCAGTGAGGGAGTTTGGTTGGCTTGTGAATGGAGAAGTGCAACTGAAGCTCAAGTACAGACAGAAGAAGCAGATGTATGTGTATCTGTGGCAGGGAACACAATCTGCAATGCAGTACCATTCGTGCAGGCTGAGAAACGTTATAGCAATGATGAAGGGGTTACTGCACGACACGGGAGAGAGCGTGCCAAAGAGATCTGCCTTGCAGGAGGAGCCACCGCTGAAGAGTCAGCTAGTCTGGGGCTGTGGGCGGATTCGCCATCCGCGGGCTGCCAATCTTAAGGGAGCTGAGATGTCACTTCTACCATCGGGTGTAGCTGAAGAGCAGACACGTGCATGGGCGTCTGCAGGTAGGGGCAAGGAGGGGCAAATCCCCCCCCCCCCCCTGGAATCTCAACTGCCCCTTTAAAGTGATTGTTAAGCCACTTTATACCACCCTGTCTGTTCTGTTTAATAATCCTGTGTGCTCCTGTGTATGCGTTTTAAAAAAATAAGGCTTTCTTTACCAGTTTTTAGTGCGTCGAGTACCGCTCATGTGACCCGTCGGCTCTCTCCTCTCCCTATCTGACAGCCGCCTGCAGTCGGTGGGGCTGAGGATTCCTGTCGTCAATTGGGAGGGGAGGAGGAGAGAAGGAGAGAGGTGGTGGGTCACGTGAGCACCGATCGGCACTCTGAAAACTTGTAAAGAATGGCTTATTTTTATAAAACACAGACACAGGGGCACACAGGATTATTAAACAGACTGTAGACAGGATAGGAAACTTTAAATGAAACTACAGCAGCAGGGGGAGAAGGGGGAGGGGGGCATTGAGAGAGGAGCAGACCGGCAGGGAGAGAGGGGGAAGAGAGGACAGAGGAGAACAGGAGGGCTGCAGGTGATGGAGGTACGTAAACGGAGGGAAGGACATAGCCAGGCAGGATCAGCCAGGTATTTTAAGGTGATACGGGGGGTGGGGGATTACACAGCACAAGCACTTGTGCTTTAAAAGGGGCACAGAATGGGTGACCTTAAAATGATGCCCCCCCCCCTGAAAAAAGTTCTGCGGACGCCCATGGACACGTGTGATGGCGGATGCCGGAGTGAGCGCAGTGGCTATCCCATGTGTTGGCGGAGATCCTGCAGAGCGGACTGAATGGCAGATTCTGACCCTGTTGGACACAGGGCTCCGATTGAGCCCAAGGGAATTTTGGCCTTGTGCAGTGGAGGGGACACGGAGCATCTTGGACTAGTATGTAGCAGATGCCTGAATATGTCCATGCCGCTGCAAGCATGGGGTCAGTGTGGGCACTGCGGTGACATGCTGCTGAAGCTAGAGAGGAGTGATTGCCAGCCCAGAAGATTGTATCTGAACTGGGAAGTGCAAACCACTTCAGAACTGCTGACACCCATAGTGGCTATCCCTTTTTTGAGAGAACCGGGAGTGCCGAGCGTACCGCTGGGGCTGGGACCAGCACAACCATCTGCCAAACCAAGGAGACCCAAATCTTAGAGGTGCAATGCGCACAAGTTGTCAGAGCTGAGCAGCAGTTGCAAGGTGCCTTGGTAGCAGTTACAGCAGCAAGTAGTCCAGCTCTTAAAGAGGCAGAGGGCAGTCAATGGGCCCAGATATTGAAGTCCTCCAGTACGTCCAGTGAAGGGGAGGTATGGGGCCATTGATGTGGGGTCACTTAGTTTCCAGTATCGCTACGGGTCCCTGGAAGAGGGAATCCATGACTGGGGATCAGAAGTAGAGGCTGAGTGGGACTGGGGAACTGAAGGAAGAAGAATCCTGCCAGTTTCAGGTCCCTCAGTGAAGGAACTTGGGGTTCTGTGAGGCCTATGCCACTAGGGTCCCAGATCTATCCCCACCTTGCACCTATGCCCGGGCTCGGGCACAGAATGATGCATATTCTCATCTGATCCATAAAGCGGAGACTAGGGATGAGCCTCAAGTTTGAGTCGAAGGTAAGTTTGACTCGAACATCGCCAATTCAATCGGTCGTCGAATGACGAACAAATGTGCTTCTTCGTGGGAAATTAGAGTTTCCCATAATGCACTGCACGTGCACCGCACGCGCAGCGCGTTATGTGATTGGCCAAAGCATGCACCCTGACCTCATGCTTTGGCCAATCAAATGACCTCTGCCATGATTGGATTAAAGGCAGGCTGCCTTTAGCCAATCATGGCTCAGGGGCCAGGTACACGCCCAACACTACATAAAGGCTGCTCGCGCAGAGGCAGCGTGTAGTGCCATTGTGTGGGCTATCAGACAGGGACAGGCATGCAATTCAGGCAGGGAGAGAGTCATTTTTTTTTTTAAGTCAGACAGTGCAGAGAGACATTCCTAGCAGTGTAGGGATGGACAGGTTCCTGTGTGAGTTTGGGAGAGATGGATTTCTTTACATCATATCAGACAGTATAGCGCCAGTGAGGGAGTAGCAGTGTAGGGAAGGCCAAGGTTCCTGTGTGAGGTAGGGAGAGCTGTCTTTCTTTACATCAGATACCAGTTACAGTATTGTTCATCGGTCAGTTTCTGCAACATTCTATATTATTCACAGACCTGTAGGAATAGAGATCACTGCAGAAATCAGCCACAATAGCCTTTGCTCAGTTGTGGATCTTGCTATAGGGATCACAGACCTGTAGGAATAGAGATCACTGCAGCTATCAGCCACAGTAACCATTGCTCAGTTGTCGATCTTTCTATAGGGATCACAGATCATCCATCTATAGGATTATAGATTACAACAGATATCAGTGAGAGTATTGATAATCGGTCACTTGTGTACCTCTATAACCACCACAGCTCATCTATAGGGCTATCAATTACATCATATCAGGTCATTGAGTATCTATTAGTTAGTTGCGTATACCCTATATTAATCTTTATCAACAGCATGCCTGAAAGGCAGACAAAGAGAGGCCGACGCTCACAGGCCACGAAAAGTGGGCAAGCAGCCTCTGTGTCCATTGTGAAAAGTGCAGGGTACGCCCGTCCTTTATTTACGGTGCTGCTCATGCTATTCATCCACAACATGTGGAAGAGTTGGTGGAGTGGATCAATAAGCCATCCTCATCCTCCTCATCCTCCTCTTCCTCTAACACCCCAGCACCCAGTAGTTTGCCTTTCACCGCAGCTGCCAAAGGGGCCCGTTCAACAGTCTCCTTCTCCACAGCTACTCCTTTAGTTGCCCCACCATCATACACGGAGGAGTCACCTGAACTATTCCATCATAGTGTCATTGACATGCTCCTGGAGGATGCGCGGCAATCTGAAAGCTGTGATGTTGGTTCCCAGGTTGATGAAGGGAATAACGTGAGCCTAGAGAGAGGGGGGTGACAATGACGGACAAGAAACCAGCAGTCATGTTGCCACAGCTGAAGCATATTGCCAAGTTTGCTCCAGTGATGAGGAGGGAGGTGATGATGAGGTCACTGACTGTACTTGGGTGCTTGACAGGATGGAGGAGGAGGAGGAGGAGGGGGGGGGGGTGCGAACAACTCCAACGAGGCAGGATGTGCTTCAGGGGCCACCATAGCAGTAGCCAACCTATTGCGTCACAGCACAGAGCTCCACAGGTGCAAGGTGCTGAAAAATCCCAGCGGACTCCAAAAAGTTCATTAGTGTGGGTTTTTTTCAGCATCTGTGCAGTAGACCACAGCGTTGCTGTTTGCAACATCTGTCTAAAGCGGATCAAGCGTGGCCAGAACACCAGCTGCTTGGGCACCATATGCTTGACAAGGCATTTGACGACCTGCCATGCAGTCGGTTGGCAACAGCACCTGAAAGAGGCACCAGATCAAAACAAGCATACATCATCTTGCTCCTCATCTGCAATCTCTAACCCTACTATACCTCATGCCTTCTCAAATACCAGCATTGAGAGGGATGATGGTATAGCAATGAATGGCACAGAGACTTGCACCCAATCTGCTAGTAGTACACCACCACTTGATTTGAGCAGTAGGCAAATTTCACTACTCCAGTATTTGAACCGTAGAAAGAAATACTGTCCCAGCCATCCACATGCTCAGCGTCTTAATGCTAGCTTGGCCAAATTGCTAGCATTACAGTTACTGCCTTTTCAGCTGGTAGACTTGGCTCCCTTTCGCGAATATGGGTAATGTGCTGCACCACAGTGGCAGGTCCCAAAAAGGCATATCTTTTTGCGTAAGGCCATTTTGGCTCTCTACTGTCATGTGGAAGGTAGTGTCTTGGCCTCGTTGGACAAAGCAGTCAGCAGGAAGGTGCACATTACTGCTGACTCTTGGTGCAGCAGGCATGGACAGGGACATTACATTTCTTTCACGGCGCACTGGGTAACTTTGCTGGCAGCTGGGAAGGATGCAGGACAGGGTTCGGTGTTGCAGCTTGTTTTGTCACCACGATTCCAAAAATCAGGTGCTGGTTCTGCCACATCTGGCTACTCCACCACCTCCTCCTCCTCCATGTCCTATTCTGCTCAATTCTCCTCTGCAGCAGCAGTGCTCCGTAAGCGTTCAAGGGGCTACACAAGCAGTCAGGCTAAAAGAGGCCACGCGGTGCTTCAGTTGGTCTGTCTAGGGGGATAGTAGTCACAACCATGCAGAGATTCTATCAGCTCTGCAGGGGCAGGCTCAGAGATGGTCGACGCCACAACAGCTTGAGCCAGGAATGGTTGTATGCGACAATGGCACCAACCTTCTCTCCGCCCTCTGACAGGGACACTTGACAATTGTTCCATGCTTGGCACATGTTCTGAATCTGGTGGTGCAGCATTTCTTGAGCAGATACCCAGGCTTCCAAAATCTCCTGAGGCAGGCCAAAAAAAGTCTGTGGCCATTTCCACCATTTGTTCAATGCCAGTGCTCGCTCATCTGTCATTCAAGGGGAATTCAACCTGCCCACCAACCGCCTCATTTGTGACACGCCCACCAGGTGGAACTCAACGTTGGCAATGCTGCAGCAGCTGCACATGCAGCAGAGGGCCACCAATGAGTACCTGTGTGAGTATGGCAAAAGGACAGGGTCAGGGGAGCTTGGCTTTTTTTCGCCACGCCAGTGGCTTTTGATTAAGGATGCATGCATCGTCCTGTCACCATTTGAGGAGGCCACAAGGATTCTAAGCTGGGACGATGCATGCAGTGACAATATCCCGTTAGTCTATCTGCTAAAGCACACGCTGCTTGGAATCATGGACAGGGCACTTGAGGCAGAACAGCGGCAGGAATAGGAGGACGTCCTTTTCCTCACAAGGCCCCCTTTATGCAGATATCATTCCTGCAGAGCCACAAAACACACAGGAGAAAGAGGAGGAGGAGGATGAGGATTTCGGCAGCATGGATGTAGAGGAAGAGGATAGCATACAGCAGTCTTCAAGGGATGGTTTTGATTCCCCAGAAACCCCAGGAGTTGTACAAGGTTGGGGAGAGGTTGCTCCTGCTGACAATGTCATCCTTAGTGACCCAGAGGACTCAGAAGCTCATGCCTCCTCCAACTTACGTTACATGGGCTCCCTGATTCTGCAAAGCCTGCGAAAGGCCCCGAGGATGCGTGCTATCAAGGAGAGGAATAATTACTGGTTGGCAACCCTTCTTGATCCACGTTACAAGGGTAAAGTTGCAGAGCTCATCCTGCCTTCACTGAGGGAGCAGAGGATGAAACATCTTGAGGAGGCCTTGAAAATAAATTTGTCTACTGCCTTTCCAGACACTGGGAGGTCAACATTCTCCGGACGTGTTTCTGAGGCATCGTTCAGCCAAAGGAGGAGCGGTGGAGAAGGGGACCGGCTGACCGATGCCTTTAAACAGTTCTTATGTCCTCAGCAGCACCCAGGGCTGTTAGGTTTTAAGCAACAATCACCAGCATCTCCATCATATGGTGCATGATTATCTAGGCGCAAGAGCAGACTTGGAGACTTTTCCAGCTGCGCATCCACTGTCTTACTGGTTCTTGAGGATGGACCACTGGCCAGAACTTGCTCAATATGCAATGGAGCTACTGGCCTGTCCTGCTTCCAGCGTGCTTTCGGAACGGATGTTCAGTGCTGCTGGAGGTTTTGTGACGGACAAAAGAGTGCGTCTGTCCGCAGACTCTGTTGATCAGCTGACTTTCATCAAAATTAACCAGTCCTGGATCAACAAGAGCTATCACGCCCCTGATGCTGATGTAACAGATTGAATTTGCTAGGGGTCTGCCATCCCATGAAGACTGCATATGCTGCCTATTCTATTCCTCTACCTTGATTCTGCTAGCTTCCAACAATGTTTTTGGTTTAGGTCACTACCAACCCAAGGCCTAATTGTTTTGCACTTGGTGCATACAATTTAAATGTCGTATGTAATTTTTAACAGCAAGCCCTGTCCCTGTGCCCTGCTAACTGTGAGGGGTTATGGAGTTCAGGCACCACCAACACCAAAGGCCCAATTTTTTGCACCTGTGTAGCACATGCGATTTCAAATTTGCATTGAATTCTTACCAGCAGGTCCCGTTCCTGCACATAGCAAGAGTAACTGCAAAGCCTTGGTTACGGTGTTCAGGCACCACAAACGGCAAAGGCCCAATTTTTGGCACTTGTATAGCACATGTGATTTCAAATTTGCACAGAATTCTTACCAGCAGGTCCCATTCCTGCACCCAGCAAGAGTAACTGCGAGGCCTTGGTTACGGTGTTCAGGCACCACAAACGGCAAAGGCCCAATTTTTGGCACTTGTATAGCACATGCAATTTCAAATTTGTATGGAATTCTTACCAGCAAGTCCCGTTCCTGCACCCAGCAAGAGTAACTGGGAGGCCTTGGTTACGGTGTTCAGGCACCACAAACGGCAAAGGCCCAACTTTTGGCACTTGTATAGCACATACAATTTCAAATTTGTATGGAATTCTTACCAGCATGTCCCGTTCCGGCACCCAGCAAGAGTAACTGTGAGGCCTTGGTTACAGTGTTCAGGCACCACCTTCCGCAAAGGCCCAATTTTTGTTACTTGTATAGCACATGCGATTTCAATTTTGCATGGAATTCTTACCAGCAGGTCCCATTCCTGCACCCAGCAAGAGTAACTGCGAGGCCTTGGTTACGGTGTTCAGGCACCACATTCCGCAAAGGCCCAATTTTTCTGCACCTGTATGACAAGTACATGCAATTTGAAACTTGTATGTATATTTGTATATGGTATTTTTTGCTTTAGAAGTGTTAGTATAGCTGCAGCAGGCTACGTACATCGTAGAGGCACATTCAGGAGACCCCCCCAATCATGATATTTGAAGGAATTTTAATTTTTATAGTTTCACTTTAAGCCTCATTAAAGTCAGTAAATCAGTGCTCCTTTAAAAATTATCGTTTTTAAAAACTTTTTTTTCATTGATACATGTTCCCCAGGTCAGGACCCGGACCCCCATACACTTTTTTGGGGCAATGACTTGCATTTAAGTCTTCAAAATGAGGCTATTTGATTTTCGAGGTTCGAATCCTATTGACTTCAATGGGGTTCGTTTATTCAAACAAACTTTTCCTCTATTTGCTGTGTTCTGGTGCGAATCGAAGAACCGGGGGGTGTTCGGCTCATCATTAGTGGAGACCCTTTAGACCCCCACCTTGGAGAGGAGACAGGCAAAAACTCCCAAGGTTCTCATGTTTTCAACACCTTGTCCAGAGGAAAATGACCATGGAGTACGGATACGATTATCCAAATGTTGCCCGGGAGATAATGGAGGAAATTGAGCGCAAGAGAGGGGCCTGGTGTAAAGAAGCCGTTTGGGACTTCATGTATGTCCCCAAGCCACATAGGAACCAGTTTAAGCCTCAATTATGGAACACCTTCCTATTAATCAAGGCCAAATAGAATCTGGTGTGGTCAATCTACATTGACTGAGTGGAGGTCCACTGCCCATATGGAAAAGATCAAGCCTTGGCCATCAGTATACGGAATCGTCCGCATGCTTCATCCTGATCACTACTATTGAGGTGTGCCGAGTTCTTGTTTCAGCTGAAAAGAGTTACAAAGGGGTTAGTATTCCTGAAGAGTCTCTTTGATACTAAAGTTGCTGTTAGGGCTAGGAGCCCTATTCCCAAATCCCCCTTCCCTTGTATCCTTGCAAAAGAAGATGTGGATCAGCGAAACTGCCACAGCTTCTTCACCTGGGAGAAAGAACCTTTGCCACAAAGAACGTCTCCTGTTAAAACCAGGGGCTGCTACCTGGAGGGGGTAAACCCCTAGTTCACAGAGACATCCTGCTAAAGGACACTTTGTGAAGACCCATTTTGGCCTAGGGCCACTACTGTTGCTAAAGCACTGAGAAAGCACACTTTGCGGAGATACTTTGTTTAAAGGACACTTTGCGAAGATCCTTTGGACCAGTGGGCCACGATAATGAAGTACAGAGAAAAGAACACTTTGCGAGAATACTTTGTTTATAGGACACTTTGCGAAGATCCTTGGACCAGTGGGCCAGAATGATGTTGAAGGAAACTTTGCACCAGTTGCTAGAAGGGTAGTGACTCATTGCCTCTTCAGAGAGAGGGATGCCAGAGTGAAAGATCCCTTGGAGAGTTCTTACAGACACCCACAGGCTCCAGCAATAGTAGCTTGCTGCTAGGAGATGTGTTGCCTCTGTGTTACAGAGAGAAGGACACTAAACACCAGTTGGGTGGACTCCGCATTTCTTCATCCTAATTTGTGGCTCTGACTAGGATATGAAAGAGTCAGTGCCCTAGTAACTTAGAGGTACTGTGCCTGTTGCTAGTCAAATGGTTCCTGTATGGAACCAGTGCAAATGTGTTAGTCAGATTGGCAGGAGTTGTTCTGTTTTTGTCTATTACAGGTGCACAACAGAACGATGAGTCAAGCGTGCCCTTAGGGGGCCGGAAGCATCAGAAATCTCTACGGGAATGTTTTAGTTAGAGAGTCTGCAGGTGAGAAGGTTGCCTCTACAGGGAGGACAGTCTCACTGTAAGTATGTAGGATGCATACGTTGCTACAGTATCTAACAAAAGTGAGTACATCCCTTACATTTTTGTCAATATTTTATTATATCTTTTCATGTGACAACACTGAAGAAATGACACTTTACTACAATGTAAAGTAGTGAGTATACAGCTTGTATAACAGTGTAAATTTTCTGTCCCCTCAAAACGACTAAACAGGCAGCCATTAATGTCTAAACTGCTGGCAACAAAAGTGAGTACATCCCTAAGTGGAAATGTCCAAATTGGGCCCAAAGTGTCAATATTTTGTGTGGCCACCATTTTTTTCTAGCACTGCCTTAACCCTCTTGAGCATGGAGTTCACAAGAGCTTCACAGGTTGCCACTGGAGTCCTCTTCCACTCCTCCATGATGACATCACAGAGCTGATGGATGTTACAGACCTTGCGCTCCTCCAACTTCCGATTGAGGATGCCCAACAGATTCTCAATAGTGTTTAGGTCTAGAGACATGCTTGGCCAGCTTCTTTAGCAAGGCAGTGGTCATCTTGGAGGTGTGTTTGGGGTCGTTTATGGTCATTATCATGTTGCAATACTGCCCTACGGCCCAGTCTCTGAAGGGAGGGGATCATACTCTGCTTCAGTATGTCACAGTACATGTTGGCATTCATGGTTCCCTCAATGAACTCATGCAGCCCCAGACCATGATACTCCCATCGCCATGCTTGACTGTAGACAAGACACACTTGTCTTTCTACTCCTCATCTGGTTGCCGCCACACACGCTTGACACCATCTGAACCAAATAAGTTTATCTTGGTCTCATCAGACCACAGGATATGGTTCCCAGTAATCCATGTCCTTAGTCTGCTTGTCTTCAGCAAACTGTTTGCGGGCTTTCTTGTGCATCATTTTTAGAAGAGGCTTCCTTCTGGGACAACAGTTATGCAGACCAATTAGATGCAGTGTTCTGAGCACTGAGAGGCTGACCCCTATCTCTTCAACCTCTGCACCAGTGCTGGCAGTAGCCTATTACATCTATTCCCCAAAGACAACCTCTGGATATGACACTGAGCACGTGCACTCAACTTCTTTGGTCGACCATGGCGAGGCATGTTCTGAGTGGAACCTGTCCTGTTAAACCGCTGTATGGTCTTGGTCACTGTGCTGCAGCTCAGTTTCAGGGTCTTGGCAATCTTTTTATAGCCTAGGCCATCTTTATGTAGAGCAACAATTCTTTTTTTCAGATCCTCAGAGTGTTCTTTGCCATGAGGTGCCATGTTGAACTTTCAATGACCAGTATGAGAGAGTGAGAGTGATAAAACAAAATTTAACACACCTGCTCCCCATTCACACCTGGGACCTTGTAACACTAACGAGTCACATGACATCGGGGAAGAAAAATGGCTAATTGGGCCCAATATGGACATTTTCACTTAGGGGTGTACTCACTTTTGTTGCCAGCGGTTTAGACATTATTGGCTGTGTGTTGAGTTGTTTTGAAGGACAGCAAATGTACACTGCTATACAAGCTGTACGCTCACTACTTTACATTGTAGCAAAGTGTAATTTCTTCAGTGTTGTCACATGAAAAGATATAATAAAAAATTTGAGGGTTGTACTCACTTTTGTGAGATACTGTATGTGCTCACCCATTCCTTGGGTTGCGGATGATCTTCAGGCCTTAGAAAGGCTGGTCACTGTCCATTTTGTATATATGTACAAATGTTACTTGTAGCATAGTCAGTTAGGATGTCTAACCTTTACCTGTCAGACAGATTTTTGTTTGGCGGGGGGTGCATTCGTCTAAATGCACCTGGTACATTCCTATGTGTAAATATTGTACAGCAGAGATATATAAGCTTTCACTTAATTTATTGTATCCACTGGCCACATATGGAGTATGCCCCATGGCCCTGTACATATGTTATCGCCCTTTTCCCCTTTCCAAGTTTGTGAGACACTGTGGGATAAGTGTACAATTTTGTATAGGTATTGTTGTAGGGGCAGATGCCCAGAGCCAGTGAGGACATGGCTCAGTTTGGTGGTGGGGAGGGGGGGGTGGATGTAGCGCCCTCCTAGGTAGGTGTTAGAAAGAGAGAGAGTATAGTTTTGGATCCTTTCTGCTTACCAGAAGGGTTGCCAAGTAAATATATATTGTTCTCTGCCTACCAGAGAGAAGGATCTGCTTATGTGCAACTCAGTTTGTCTGAAGTGTTTCACACTGGTCCAATAGGGAGGTATATTGGACAGTGAGAGGAAACCTGACAAATGAGTGCTCAGGCATTTAGTACAGCCCTGGTGATTGGCAGAGGAAAGTGCCTCTGTGCACACTGAGATGCTGTATAAATGCCAGGAGCACATTCAGCACATTCAGGGTCCTTCAGCTGGAGAGTGGAGTCTCAGAGGGAGGGGGCGGCTGCCTCCTCTCTGTAGAAGTTGCCATGTGGCCTCGGATAGTCGACCTGAGGGCCTAAAGAGCTAGAGAGGAACTGAACTTGGAGGTCCATCCAAGTTCCACAATAAATACTAAAAACCAACACCCCTGGACTGTTTATTGAGTAATGAGCCATTGGGAGTAAGGATGAATGTGTGAATTGTACCCTAAGTGACTGTCTGCTGGTAATCAGAGGAGACTCAACAAGTCATGACACAGCAAGCCCTATGGGAACAGTGCTACATTTGAGGGCGTTGTCCAGGATTTCCTCTGAGTTACAGCAGTGGTTGCTACCAGCAGCGGCCGAGTATTTGCCCAAGTAACGCTGTCTTCACAAGTAAAGTGCTGGAGTGACTGTCTGCTGGTAATTAGAGAAGGCCCAACAAGTCCTTACACAGCAAACCCTATGGGGACCGTGCCTTAGGCATTTGCCATTGAATACCAGAATTGGCAGGTCTGCCACTAGCACCCTGTGCTTTTAAAAGATCAGGGCAGATTCATCCTTAGCACATGTGACAGATGTGAAAGGGTCTGGAGAAGCCATGGAGAACGTTATGCTGCCTGCAACATCGTTCAGCATGACTGGTTTGGTGTTGGGTCAGTGGTGGTCTGGGGAGGCATATCCATGGAGGGACAGAGACCTCTACAGGCTAGACATGGCACCCTAAATGCCATTAGGTATTGGGATAGAATCCTTGGACCCATTGTCAGACCCTCCCCAAAAATTGTGGCGGTATAGGTCTTTTGGTCATGTTTAGGACCACAAAGCAACACATTTAAATTGTATTCTGGAATGGTGTATGGCTGGGTCAGCTAAGAGGTAGATGCAGATGGAACAGGTTTTTACAGAGATAAATATCTCGGGAGTTTACTTGACTTAATGCTGTACTCATTTAAAAGTGTTCCTTTAATTTTTTTGAGCACTGTATTAGACTTTTCAATTTTAAGATTATTTGCAAAAATCACAAATTTTAATGTACCCAATGCTGAGTCTCGACCCTTTCAAACACACTTCACATTTAGATGGGTCCGATCCTGTTTGAAATATTTGACTATATCTCTTACACCACTCATCAGCGATATTTTTGCACCTAACTTTCTGCCACTTTTAATATGGATCCGGAAGGACCTCTCCAAATGGTCCTCTACTCTTTTCGTTGTGCGGGAGGAATAGTGTCCTTAATATTTACCATTTTACCTATTATACTTATTCCAAACTCTACCAATATGGATCCCCAAGTCATTTTTCCATTAGGTTGCAATATTCACTGTCAACGCTCCCCAAAAATTGTGGAGTTTTAGGTCTTTCTATCATGTTTAGGACCACAAAGCAACAAATGTAACTTGTATTCTGGAATGGTGTATGGCCGGATCAGCTAAGCAGTAGAAGCAGCTGGAACAGGCTTTTACAGAGGTTCCCTTGTGGGGTTTGCCGTGGCTGTTCCAGGACAATCCGAAAGCATTGCTTGGGCACCCAGCAATCAGAGCCACACTTAAACTTTTTCAGAAAGACAGGCATCCAATGCTGTCTGCCACCACGTTCTCCGCTATTACCCCCGTAACAGGTCACCCCTGATTCTTACAGAATGGTTTACAGAAAGGGTCCATCTGGACTCACCGTACTTAGGGAGCCTCTCGCTTCCATCAGTTCGGGATCAGTACCTGTGCCCTGTCACTCGTGGAATTGAAAAACTGATTTGACCAAATTCTGTAGTTTTGGCAAGCCCTGCAGTTACTCCATTTCGCCTTGGTGGTGCCAGGGGGAAGAGGGCTCCATGCTCCATATTTTTTTGTCTTGCCCAAAATGAATGCCTTTTTGGAAGTCAAACAAATCATCTGCAGGTTAACGGACGTTTGGATGCCAAATGATCATGTGATTTTTTTGCTGCATCTGGCCCTGATGTCCTTTAAGAGATACAGATGCTCACTTCTAATCCATATACTTAACGCAGCTAAAGCATGCATTCCATTGAGTTGGAAGCAAACCACAACTCCAACATTGGTTTTATAGTTTTCTAAGATTAATTAAATCCAGCGAATGGAAGAAATGCTTGCCTCTGGGAACAGCTGAGAGAAACAATGCTGAAACCACTGGTTCTATTGGGCCAACTTTACCTTCTCGACGGATTACCAGTCAGCACTAATCTCTGAGGATTGAGATTCAAACTACTCTGTGTACCCCTTCCAACACCTGCAAATAATTGTGAGTTGTGAACAGCCCCCCCCCCCCCCCCCATAGGCTTACAAAGTGGGTGAGAGTGAATGAGGTAGCTGGTTACATGACACAACACACTAGTGTTTGAAGATCATGAGGGCCCTTCTGTTCCTTCTGTATTGAACTTTATTGTATTGCCCCCCTCTACATTGTAAAGCGCCGCGCAAACTGTTGGCGCTATATAAATCCTGTATAGTATTAATATAATATTGGTCCCAGCACTGGCCCAAGGCAAAAAGGCCAAAGTGCTACTTTCTCACGCTGCCTCTACAGCTCTAATTTGGTGTTCCCTCATTGTCAAAGTGCCACAGTTAATGTTTCTGCAGCTGCTCCTCAGCTGCTAAATTTGGGCAAATTTTATTTTTGCAGGGTTGTTGCTGCATTGCACCTCAGAGTTTTTGTTGTATTCTAGAGCTCTGACACTGGGAAGGTACCGCACCTAATGGTTCTGCATTTGCACCTCTGCTGCCAATTTTGGGCAATCTTTCATGCAAGGGCCAGTCTTGTGTTGCACCTCAAACTCTGTGGTATTTTCCAGTGTTCTGGTATTTTTAAGATGCCACACCTAATGTCTCCGCAGCTGTTCCTCAGCAGTAAAAGTTGTAGTGTTGGCTGCAACCACAATTTGCAGGAAAGAAATTTGCACGATTCCCCCATTAACACAGACAGTGCTGACAGGGGAATCCCTCCCGCCGAGCAATTGTCTGCTCCCGGCGGGGGCGGGCGGGGGAAGCCCTCCCCACCCGGAGAAGGCAGTGATTATCGCTACCGGCTATAGCAGCTGCTATCGATAATCGTAAGAGAATCTGGCAGCCAAGAAATGCTTGGGTTGGCCCAGTGCCATAGGAGACTCCTCCACCTAGGGTAATGGGTAGGCATCAGTGTTGAGCGAACACGGACTGTATTATTCGTGTTCGTACCGAATAATTGGATTTTTGTTACCCGAACACGAACACGGACACTTTACTGTATATTCGGGTAAAAATCCGTGTTCGGTCGTTTTATTTCCGGGTTTTGCATGCTTTGGCGCTCTTTTCATGGCGGGCTTTCAACAGCCAATCAACAATCGTTTAACTGGTGTGCCTTAAGCCATCCCAGCCATGCCTGCAAATGTCTCAGTAGCTGTGATTGGCCGTCTGAAGCATGTGACCAAGTCTTTATAAGTTCGAGGCAGCCGCAGCGGCGTCATTATGCTGCTTAGATCCGGGACAGAGCACACATCAACGTGCTGGCTGCTGATTAGGGAAAGATAGGCAGGAGAAAACCATTTGTGTCCGGATAGAATTGAGGGACAGGTCGGAGTGTTTAGGCAGGGCGAGTTGTAGGCATTTTAGGGATAGAGTCTGCTGAATTATAGGGTCAGTGTGTTCTACAAACTACAATCGATATTGCTGTGTGGGGTGGGGTCTGCACTTAGTTCTCCTGATCTACGATCTCTTCTCAATCCTGTTAGGGACAGAGTCTGCTGAATTTTAGGGAAAGTGTGTTCTACAAATTACAATCGATATTGCTGTGTGGTGTGGGATAGGAGATAGGCAGGTGTCAGTGATCCACATCCATTTTTCTGTGTGTGGGCTGCAGTGAACACAATCTTTTTGGGGTGCAGTGAACACAATCCTTTTGGAGTGCAGTGAACAAAATCTTTGTGGGGTGCAGTGAACAAAACCTTTGTGGGGGTACAGTGAACACAATCTTTGTGGGGTGCAGTGAAGACAATCCTTGTGGGGTGCAGTGAAGACAATCCTTGTGGGGTGCAGTGAACAAAATCTTTGGGGGGTACAGTGAACACAATCTTTGTGGGGTGCAGAGAAGACAATCCTTGTGGGGTGCAGTGAACAAAATCTTTGGGGGGGTACAGTGAACACAATCTTTGTGGGGTGCAGTGAACAAAACCTTTGTGGGGTGCAGTGAACACAATCGTTGTGGGGTGCAGTGAAGACAATCCTTGTGGGGTGCAGTGAAGACAATCCTTGTGGGGTGCAGTGAACAAAATCTTTGGGGGGTACAGTGAACACAATCTTTGTGGGGTGCAGTGAACAAAACCTTTGTGGGGTACAGTGAACACAATCTTTGTGGGGTGCAGTGAACAAAACCTTTGTGGGGTACAGTGAACACAATCTTTGTGGGGTGCAGTGAAGACAATCCTTTTGGAGTGCAGTGAACACAATCTTTGTGGGGTACAGTGAACACAATCTTTGTGGGGTGCAGTGAACAAAACCTTTGTGGGGTACAGTGAACACAATCTTTGTGGGGTGCAGTGAACACAATCTTTGTGGGGTGCAGTGAACAAAACCTTTGTGGGGTGCAGTGAACACAACCTTTGTGGGGTACAGTGAACACAATCTTTGTGGGGTGCAGTGAACAAAACCTTTGTGGGGTACAGTGAACACAATCTTTATGGGGTACAGTGAACACAATCTTTGTGGGGTGCAGTGAACAAAACCTTTGTGGGGTACAGTGAACACAATCTTTGTGGGGTGCAGTGAACAAAACCTTTGTGGGGTACAGTGAACACAATCTTTGTGGGGTGCAGTGAAGACAATCCTTTTGGAGTGCAGTGAACAAAATCTTTGTGGGGTACAGTGAACACAATCTTTGTGGGGTGTAGTGAACAAAATCTTTGTGGGGTACAGTGAACACAATCTTTGTGGGGTGCAGTGAAGACAATCCTTGTGGGGTGCAGTGAAGACAATCCTTGTGGGGTGCAGTGAACAAAATCTTTGGGGGGTACAGTGAACACAATCTTTGTGGGGTGCAGTGAACAAAACCTTTGTGGGGTACAGTGAACACAATCTTTGTGGGGTGCAGTGAACAAAACCTTTGTGGGGTACAGTGAACACAATCTTTGTGGGGTGCAGTGAAGACAATCCTTTTGGAGTGCAGTGAACACAATCTTTGTGGGGTACAGTGAACACAATCTTTGTAGGGTGCAGTGAACAAAACCTTTGTGGGGTACAGTGAACACAATCTTTGTGGGGTGCAGTGAACACAATCTTTGTAGGGTGCAGTGAACAAAACCTTTGTGGGGTGCAGTGAACACAACCTTTGTGGGGTACAGTGAACACAATCTTTGTGGGGTGCAGTGAACAAAACCTTTGTGGGGTACAGTGAACACAATCTTTGTGGGGTACAGTGAACACAATCTTTGTGGGGTACAGTGAACAAAACCTTTGTGGGGTACAGTGAACACAATCTTTGTGGGGTGCAGTGAACAAAACCTTTGTGGGGTACAGTGAACACAATCTTTGTGGGGTGCAGTGAAGACAATCCTTTTGGAGTGCAGTGAACAAAATCTTTGTGGGGTACAGTGAACACAATCTTTGTGGGGTGCAGTGAACAAAATCGTTGTGGGGTACAGTGAACACAATCTTTGTGGGGTGCAGTGAAGACAATCCTTGTGGGGTGCAGTGAAGACAATCCTTGTGGGGTGCAGTGAACAAAATCTTTGGGGGGTACAGTGAACACAATCTTTGTGGGGTGCAGTGAACACAATCTTTGTGGGGTGCAGTGAACACAATCTTTGTGGGGTGCAGTGAAGACAATCCTTTTGGAGTGCAGTGAACACAATCTTTGTGGGGTACAGTGAACACAATCTTTGTGGGGTGCAGTGAAGACAATCCTTGTGGGGTGCAGTGAAGACAATCCTTGTGGGGTGCAGTGAACAAAATCTTTGTGGGGTGCAGTGAAGACAATCCTTGTCGGGTGCAGTGAAGACAATCCTTGTGGGGTGCGGTGAAGACAAACAATCCTTGTGGGGTGCAGTGAACAAAATCTTTGGGGGGTACAGTGAACACAATCTTTGTGGGGTGCAGTGAACAAAACCTTTGTGGGGTACAGTGAACACAATCTTTTTGGGGTGCAGTGAAGACAATCCTTTTGGAGTGCAGTGAACACAATCTTTGTGGGGTACAGTGAACAAAACCTTTGTGGGGTACAGTGAACACAATCTTTGTGGGGTGCAGAGAAGACAATCCTTTTGGGGTGCAGTGAACACAATCTTTGTGGGGTACAGTGAACACAATCTTTGTGGGGTGCAGTGAACAAAACCTTTGTGGGGTACAGTGAACACAATCTTTGTGGGGTGCAGTGAACAAAACCTTTGTGGGGTACAGTGAACGCAATCTTTGTGGGGTACAGTGAACACAATCTTTGTGGGGTACAGTGAACACAATCTCATACTTCTGAAGCTTTGAGGGTGCTGCCTGTTCTATACTCCTCCTCCTCCTCTTCCTCATCCATCCTTTTAGGTGTACAAACAATAGTAATTGGGGCCTAGTGTGCTTCTGTACGTGTGAAAAACATACACTTTTTTTTGATCATATTTCCTATTCCGCTATTCAATAAAAACCTTTGGGGCTCAATTAAATTGCGGAATAGTCTGTGTCGGTACGTGTGAGATCCACCTTTCCAAGTTTTTGGGGTTCATCTCATACTTCTGAAGCTTTGAGGGTGCTGCCTGTTCTATACTCCTCCTCCTCCTCATCCATCCTTTTAGGTGTACAAACAATAGTAATTGGGGCCTAGTGTGCTTCTGTACGTGTGAAAAACATACACTTTTTTTTGATCATATTTCCTATTCCGCTATTCAATAAAAACCTTTGTGGCTCAATTAAATTGCGGAATAGTCTGTGTCGGTACGTGTGAGATCCACCTTTCCAAGTTTTTGGGGTTCATCTCATACTTCTGAAGATTTGAGGGTGCTGCCTGTTCCATACTCCTCTTCCTCATCCTCCCTTTAGGGTAGGAAAAAATTTAATCGGGCCTAGTCTGTGTTTGTACGTGTGAGATACACAGTTTTTTATCCTATTCCGCTATTCAATACACACCCTTTTGGTGTAAAAAACATTAAATTGCGGCATAGTTTGCATATTTGACTGTGAGATACACCCGTGCGATACTGTTGTTCTTTTGTTCCGCTATTCAATAAAGACCTTTCTAGGGCAAGATCTTAAATTTCAGAAATATGAGGAGAGCGTCAAATAGGGGCCGTGGCCTGGGTCGTGGTGGTGCTGCTGCTAGAGCTCCTGTTGCAAGGAGAGGACGTGGTCGATCTGTGCCAGCTACATGCACAAGTGAAACACCTTCCTCAAGTGTGAGTAGGCGACAGAACCTGCAGCAGTATTTGGTAGGGCATCATACGCCTCTAGAAGTGATGAGGCCAGAACACAGAGAGGCGATAGTAGATTGGTTTGCTGCTGACAGTGCCTCCAGTTCCTTCACATTGTCTCCCACCCAGTCTACTGCAGAAAGGTCAGAGTTGGCACCTGCAGCCAATGTCCAACCGTCTTTCACCTCACCCCCTTGCAAATCAGGCAAGCAGTCTGAGCCCCAAGCCATACAGCAGTCTCTTATTCTTTTTGAGGACTCTGTCAGCAGGGTTTCCCAGGGCCATCCACCTAGCCCTGCCCCAGAAGTGGAAGAGATTGAGTGCAGCGATGCCCAACCACTTATTTCTCAAGATGAGTACATGGAAGGACCATCACAGCATGTCTCCGATGATGACGAAACGCAGGTGCCAACTGCTGCGGCGTTCAGCATTGTGGAGACCGACAGGGAGGGCAGGGGTGAAGACTGGGTGGAAGATGATGTGGAGGACGATGAGGTCCTCGACCCCACATGGAATGAAGGTCATGCAGGTGACCTGAGTAGTTTGGAGGAAGAGGCGGTGGTCGCACAGAGCCACCAGCACAGCAGAAGAGGGAGCAGGGTGCAGAAGCGGAGCGGCCGTGCCCTAGACACTACGCCTGCTACTGCCCAACGCAGCAAGGGAAGGAGCGCACCAAAGTCAGCTCAAAAGAGTTCTCTAGCGTGGAAGTTCTTTAGAAAATGTGCTGATGACAGGACACGAGTGGTTTGCACCCTGTGCAATCAGAGCCTGAAGCGAGGCATAAACCTTCTCAACCTGAGCACAACCTGCATGATCAGGCATCTAAGTGCAAAGCACGAGCTGCAGTGGAGTACACACCTTCAAAACCAAGAAACGTCTCTGGCTCATCCTGCTTCCTCTTCTGCTGCAGTCTCGGCCGCTCCAGCCACCTCTGTAGTCATACCGGCACCTGCCACCCCGCAAACAGACGATCTGTCAGCAACACCACCACCTGGGTCACCAACAACCATCTCCACAATGTCCCGTGGAAGCGTTCAACTTTCCATCTCCCAAACACTTGAGAGGAAGAGGAAGTACCCCCCTACCCACCCGCGATCCCTGGCCCTGAATGCCAGCATTTCACAATTATTGGCCTTTGAAATGTTGTCATTCCGTGTGGTGGAGACGCCCAGTTTTAAAAAGCTTATGTCGGTGGCTGTCCCACAGTACGTCGTGCCCAGCCGCCACTACTTTTCCAGGCAAGCCATCCCTTCCCTGCACAACCAAGTGGGGGAAAAAATCAGGTGTGCACTGCGCAACGCCATCTGTGCCAAGGTCCACCTAACTACCGATACGTGGACCAGTAAGCACGGTCAGGGGCGTTATATCTCCCTAACGGCACACTGGGTAAATGCAGTGGCGGATGGGCCTGAGGCGGATAGCAATTTGGCACATGTCCTTCCACCACCGAGGATTGCAGGGCGCTTCAGTTTGCCTCCTGTTCCTAACTCATCCTACTCCGCTACCTCATCCTCTACCGCCTCCTCATCCGGACAGCGTAATACCTTCACCACCAACTTCAGCACGGCCAGGGCTAAACGACAGCAGGCAGTTTTACAACTTGCCTGTTTGGGGGACAAACCACACACCGCGCAGGAGTTGTGGAGGAGCATGGAACAGCAGACAAATGAGTGGTTGTTGCCAGCGAGCCTCAAGCCCGGCCTGGTGGTGTGCGATAACGGGCGAAATCTCATAGCAGCTCTGGGCCTAGCCGGTTTGACGCACATCCCTTGCCTGGCGCATGTGCTGAATTTGGTGGTGCAGAGGTTCCTTAAAAACTACCCCGATATGTCAGAGCTGCTGCAGAAAGTGCGGGCCGTCTGTGCGCACTTTCGGCGTTCTCACCCTGCTGCTGCTCGCCTGGCAGGGCTGCAGCGTAACTTCGGCCTTCCCGCTCACCGCCTCATATGTGACGTGCCCACAAGGTGGAACTCCACCTTGCACATGCTGCAAAGACTGTGCGAGCAGCAGCAGGCCATAGTGGAGTTTCAGCTGCAGCACGCACGCGTGAGTCGCTCTGCGGAACAGCACCACTTCACCACCAATAACTGGGCCTCCATGCGAGACCTGTGTGCCTTGTTGCGCTGTTTTGAGTACTCCACCAACATGGCCAGTGGCAATGACGCCGTTCTCAGCTTAACTATCCCACTTCTATGCCTCCTTGAAAAAACAATTCGGGCGATGATGGAAGAGGATGTGGCACAGGATGAGGAGGAGGAGGAGGAGGAGGATGAAGAGGTAACATTTCAAAGGCTTTCAGGGCAGTCATTCGCAAGGGGCTCCGAGGGTGGGTTCCTGCACACACAAACGCCAGGGACACAATTGTCCAGCAGGGGCACAGTTCTGGAGGATTAGGAGGATGAGGAGGAGGAGGAGCTGGAGGAGGAGATGGAACCATGTTCACAGCAGGGTGGCACCCAGGCCAGCTCATGGCCATCACTGGTGCGTGGCTGGGGGGATACAGAGGACACGGACGATACACCTCCCACAGAGGACAGCCTTTCGTCGCCTCTGGGCAGCCTGGCACACATGAGCGATTACATGCTGCAGTGTCTCCACAACGACCGCCGAGTTGCCCACATTCTAACTTGTGCTGATTACTGGGTGGCCACGCTGCTGGATCCCCGTTACAAGGACAACGTACCGTCCTTAATTCACTCACTGGAGCGCGATCGCAAGATGCGCGAGTACAAGCGCACGCTGGTAGACGCGATGCTGCTGGCATTCCCATCTGACAGCGGGGCCACAGTGGAAGCACAAGGCAGAGGAGGAGGAGGAGGAGGTCGCCAACTCAACCAGGGCACCGCCAGCACCTCAGAAGGCAGGGTTAGCATGGCCGAAATGTGGAAAAGCTTTGTCAGCACGCCACAACAAACAGCAGCACCAGCAGCTCAGATGGAACGTCTTAGCAGGAGGCAGCATTTTACCAACATGGTGGAGCAGTATGTGTGCACATGCCTACATGTAGTGAATGAGGGGTCTGCCCCCTTCAACTTCTGGGTCTCCAAATTGGGCACATGGCCTGAGCTTGCCCTTTACGCCTTGGAGGTGCTGGCGTGCCCTGCAGCCAGTGTATTATCTGAACGGGTATTTAGCACGGCTGGGGGTGTTATAACAGACAAGCGCAGCTGCCTGTCCAGAGACAATGTGGACAAGCTCACGTTCATTAAAATGAACCAGGCATGGATCCCACGGGACTTTTCCGTACCTTGTGCAGAATAGCAATGGATACCGACCTTACCCAGCCATTGTTCCATTTTTGCTCTTTCTCACTCTTTTGGGGTGTACCCTCATTTAAAATTTGTGAAAAGAAGCAGTGTTGGCTACCTCGTCCTCCTCCTCAGGGCCAGATTAACGTAGGGGCTATTGGAGCTGCAGCTCCATGCAGGCCCCTACCTTTTATATAGGCCCCGGGTTGGCCATATTCACTGTGACCGCTCTTCTGTCACTTGTAAACACAGAAGTCTGGCTTCTATGCTCGCTTCCCCAGGCAGCACCCTCAGAACCTCCCCACACAGCGCGAAGGCCGGACAAGGAGGGACAGTTGCCGATGCATGGATGTGTTTATGGGCTTCAGAGACAGCATCCCATGTTGAATTAGGCATGCATGGCTGCACCCTTCCTCCTCTGGGTGCATGCCAAGGCACGGCCCTTAAGGCCCTTCAAAATCCTCAGCACCAAGACCATGATGCTCTTAATCCGGCCCTGGTCCTCCTCCACCGCCGCTTCCACCTACACCTCCCATAGGTGTGCGCAGCCTATTGCATTAGGGTGTGCACCCCAAAGTTGAAATACACATGCATGTGTTTGCCTACATGTACATGGCCCCGATACATTACTCTCCCTGCTGGCAAAGAGAAATAGAGCAGAGCAGGTGCGAGGGAGATCTTTCCCATCTCCTCACTGGCAAACAGAGCGATAATGCTATGTGCCCTAGGTGATTAGGGTGTGCCCAGGTACACCAGGCACACCCTGTGCGCACGCCTATGACACCGCCACATCCACCACCACCTCAACCTCCCTCCTACTCCATATGGGCCTCGTCCTTCAGAGATGAAGAACATTGTTTTATTTTTCTGTTTTTTTTTTGTTGTTTTAAGTTATTTCCCTATCCACATTTGTTTGCAGAGCACTTGCCATGCTCTTAACTACGTTTTGCTGCCATTTGCAGCACTCTAGCCCTTTCCATTGGTGTTTTAGAGCCATTTTAGTGCCTTAAAGTTCAGGTCCCCATTGACTTCAATGGGGTTCGGTGTCCGGGAAAAGTTCGGTAAAAGTCCGGGACACGGACCCGGACTTTTTTTTAAAGTTCGGCCGAACCCGTCGAACACGGACATCTAGGTGTCCGCTCAACCCTAGTAGGCATCCCAGTGTGTAAACAGTGTGTTCATTTAGCTTGCGGTAGTCCACACCAAAACAGCAGGCTTTTATCTTTTTTTCACACCAGGACCATGGGGGCAGCCCAGGGACAACGGCTCTCATGAATCACCCCACTCTGTAGCATATTGCAGAGCAGGTACTGGACTTCCTGACACAGGGCTGGGAGAATGTGCAGGTACCGATCCCGGATGTGTGGAGAATCCCCTGTATGGATGGCATCGGTGAACACGTTAATTTTCTGGGCTGGTGGCGAAGACTAGTAGATGTTTTTGCAGCAGTTGATGAAGCAGCATTATGGCAGTGGATAGTCCCAGAAAGGAATGTCCAGCTGTTTCAGCAGTAGCTTGTATTGCCCTTAAGGGGGTGGGCCAAGTCTTGTTTGTACAAGAACATTTCTTGTTTCAGGGAGGCAACATCTTGAGTTAGTTCTCTCAGCGCCCTCTGTGTGGCTGAAAGGGGCTATGACCTCTGCTTTCAAGTGCATTGGATCATACTTCTTTGTCACTGCCACAGTTGCTTCCACGCAACTGCATCTACCACAATGTCATTGAAAGAGATGGCGGGTTGCTCTCTAACTCACTCTTGCAGGGCTCTCCTGACCAGACCAGCTTTTATTCCCCCCCATAAACATGTCCCTTAGGAGGTGGTCTGAAGCAGTAATATCAGCACAGCCACATACATCTCTCTTCTCCATGCGTTTCTTGAGATTCTGGAGTGTTACCGCAAAATATGTGAGGCTCTCATCTTCCTGCTGCCTCTGGACATAGAATCTCTGCCTCAACTATGGGACCATTACGTTCTCTTCAAACAGGCCCTTCAGGTGCAACACAATCTGTTCCAGGGTGGCTCGTTCCTCTTCAGGACGCGCATCACCACTCTGCTGGCATCATCCTTAAAGGCGTTAATAGCTAGTTCCTCGATCAGCCGGGCAGGAACCTGATGCTTTCTAATCTCTCCTCCAACTCAGCCAGAGGAATTTTGGAGCCGGTAAACTTAGGTAGTAGCACCAGGGCCATTTTTAATGGTGCCATGATGGACCCTGCACCCGCAGCAAGAAGACTGCCACCAAGGAGGTGAAGTGCAGTGCAGCGGTAGTAAACACACAGAGTCCAATTGCAGTAAACGAAAATTGCATTAGAGCCCATTCAGACTAGCGTGACTTGTCAGCCTGACAAGTCGCGGTAGGTCACGGTCCATTGATTAGTACAGGAGCCATTCTAATAGGAGCAACACAAGTCACTCCGACTTAGAAAAAGGGTCCTGTACTACTTTGGGGCGACCTGGGAGCGACTTGCATAGACTTCCATTATGTGAAGTCTCTGCAAGTCGCCCTCCAAAGTCGTGTCGCGCTAGTCTGAATGGGCTCTAAATCCTCCTCCATGGCCTCCTTATCTGCTGCCCTTTCGACTTTGGTGTCTCAGATGCATCTGCTGATGTCGGAACGCTCCTCCAAAAAATGGCCTATGCCCTCCCAGTCCTCTGATTCTGAGCCTGAATTGGTTGCCACGGACCCCTGAGGGGTCCGGTCCCCCGCGTCTGAGCGGGAAGAGGAGGAATCTTCCTCCTCGGTAGCGTGGGAAAGTGCAAAATGGATGCACTCATTAGCGCTTAAAAGAAGCTCTCGTTATTAAGGGTGCCCAGAAAAGAGGGCAAGGTACGTCCGATTCTGGACTTGAAATCTCTGAACCGCTTTGTGCGGGTACAGAAGTTCAGGATGGAATCCATCCAGTCGGTGGTGACATTGTTGAGGCCCGGGGACTTCCTGGCATCCATATACTTGAAGGATGCGTATCTGCACATCCCTATTTTCGAGGGTCGTCAGAAATATCTCCGCATCGCGGTGGCTGGGGAGCATTACCAATTTGTGGCGTTACCTTTCAGTCTCGCTTCGGCTCCCAGAGTTTTCACCAAAGTGTTGGCTCCGGTTCTAGCTTTACTGCGTTTACGGGGCATTGCGGTCCTCGGTTACCTGGACGACCTCTTGTTAAGGTCGAACTCATGTGTGACCTTGGCAAGCGATCTGGTTGTGACGGTTCAGACGCTACATGATTTTGGGTGGACCATCAACTTTCAGAAGTCAGCACTGACTCCCTCAACTCGTCTCCAGTACCTGGGGGATGGTCCTGGATTCCGCTCACTCTTGGGTCTTCCTTCCGGAGGACAAAGTATGGACTTTACGGGAAGAGATCAGGGCTCTCAGGCACAACGATCTTTCCTCCTTGCGGACCTGCATGCGGGTTCTGGGCCTGATGGTTTCGGCCTTCGAAGCAGTTCCATTTGCTCAATTTCACACCAGGACTCTGCAAGCAGAGATCCTGGACAGGTGGGACAGGACGCCTCAGAAATTGGAAAGGAGAATTTCCTTGAGTTGTCGAGTAAGGTCGGATCTCTTGTGGTGGCTCCAGTCGCTGTCCTTGATGCAGGGCCAGAATTTTCGGCCTCTGTTGTGGACGATTCTCACCACGGATGCCAGTCTGTCAGGCTGGGGAGGAGTTCTGGGCATGCTTTGTGCCCAGGGGACTTGGTCGGCGGGGTAGACCTTGTTGCCTATTGACGTCCTGGAGCTCCAACGATAAAGCTTTGTCTGATCCGGTGGTCATCTCAGCTACAGGTGGTGTCCGGACAGACAATGCCACAACGGACAGACAATGCCACGGCCGTGGCCTATATCAATCACCAAGGGGGCACCAGGAGTGCCCGGGCGGCCTAGGGAGTGGCCTAGATCCTTTCTTGGGCCGAATCGCATGTACCGGCGATCTCGGCTGTTCACATTCCGGGTGTGGAAAACTGTCAGGCAGACTATCTGAGTCGCTAGACTTTGGACCATGGGGAATGGTCCCTGCATCCGCTATGTGCCCAGTGGGGGACACCGGACGTGGATCTATTCGTGTCCCATCTCAACAAAAAGGTGGAAAGGTTCTTGGCCAGAACTCGCGATCCTCTGGCGGATGCGTTGGTGGTGCTTTGGCACCGCTATCGGCTGATTTATGCCTTTCCTCCGATTCAACTGCTGTCCAGGTTCCTCCGCAGGGTGGCGTCGGAACGGATGTCAGTCATTCTAGTGGCCCCGGACTGGCCTCAAAGGTCCTGGTACGCAGACATCGTTCAGATGGTCGTCGAACCTCCCTGGCGTCTTCCGCTGAGAGACGATCTTCTGTCTCAAGGACCGATCTTCCATCCTGCTTTACAGTCGCTGGCTTTAACGGCATGGCTGTTGAAAGCCAGGTCCTGAGGGATAGAGGTCTTCTACAGGCGGTCATCCCTACCTTGTTGAAGTCTCGTAAAGCCACTTCCAGAAAGATTTATCACTGCACCTGGAAAGCGTATATTGCTTGGTGCGAATCGCAGGGTCTTCATCCTCGTTCCTTCTCGGTGGCGAGGGTCTTGGCCTTCTTGCAGAAGGGCGTGGATCAGCGTCTCGCACTGACTATGGTCAAGGGTCAATTGTCAGCCTTGGCCATCTTTTTTTAGCGACCTTTGGCGTCGCATTCCTTGGTCCGCACCTTCATTCAGGGGGTGCAGCATTTGGCTCCCCGAGGAGAGCTCCTTTGCCTCTCTGGGATCTGAATTTAGTTTTGTCTGTGTTACAACAACTTCCCTTCGAAAACATCAGGAAGGTTCCTCTGTCTGTGTTGTCACAGAAGGTTGCCTTTCTGGTTGCCATCACGTCGGCTCACATAGTATCCGAATTGGCGGCTTTATCCTGCTGTTCTCCTTATGTGATCATTCATAAAGATAAGGTGGTTCTGCAACCGAATCAGTGGTTTCTTCCCAAGGTGGTTTCTGCGTTCCACCTCAATGATGATATAGTTATGCCTTTGCTGTGTGTGCCACCTAAGCATCCCCAGGAGTTTGCCTTGCACTCCCTGGATGTGGTCCGGGTGGTTAGCGCTTGCGGCCGTTCCTTTTAGGGTTAGGATACCGCCACCCTCCCAATAAAGATTTAACCCCCTGATACCCCCCCAGTTAACCCCTTCCCCTCTGTCACATTGCACACTATACACAGGTAATATAGTGTTTTTCTGTATATCTGTGATAGTGTGATTGTGACTTCAGTTAGCGCTAGCGAGTACATTTCTGTCCCAAGTAGGTGTAGGGTCCCCGCCACCCCTCATCCCCCAATAAAGATAAACTCCCTGATCCCCCCCGGTTATACCCTCCATTGCCCTGTCACAGTGTCACTTTTATAGTGTACAGTTTTTTTTCTAATCACTATTATTAGTGTCACAGGTGACATTAGTTAGTGTTAACGTCAGTTTAGGATATCGCAGATCCCCGGCGCAAAGTTAGAAATAACCCTTTGATTACCACATACACACACACATACACCTCCATTACTAGTATATTGTTTGAACAGATCAATATCCGATCTGATCAGAACTATACTATCGTCCCCAATAGTTTAGGGTTCCCAAAACACGGTGTTTGCACGATCAGCACTGATTCCTGCCAGCATTTAGCCCCTCCGCCCAGCCCACCCCACCCAGGCAAGTGTAGTAATCAATAGATTGCTGTCACTTACAAAAAACACAAAACTGCTGTGTTAGCAGAGTCAGGCCTGATCCCTGCTAGCATTAGCAGTTTTTTTTTGGTAGCGGTTGAAATAGTCCTTTACAACCAGGTGCTTTTTTACCTGTGAGTCACAATACTGTATCTGTAAATTTAGTTGCTAAAATGACAAAACGGTGGTACAGTAGTGCAGAGGCCTGCAGTATACTGACCATGTCAGATGAGAGCGATGGGGAAGCCTCACTGGCAGAATCAGGGTTAGTATAGAAACCTGAAGAGAGCAGTGGCTCCCTGACAGATAGCTCAGACGATGGATGGGTCCCTGTTAGAACCAGGCGTACCTGACCCCATTCTGGAGTTGAAGAGGTGCAGAGATCGCAGCGTGCTCGTATGGAGCAGAGTGTCGGTACTAGTGGCGCTCAGCCTTCTGGTGATCTGGTGAGCACCAGCTGCCTAGTACACCCTGGACCTAGTACAACCAGCACTGCAGTAACACTTGGTGACGTGGCGAGTCCCATAAGTGCAGTTGAAGCTGCTGCTGTGGCTAGCACAAGTAGTGGTCTGCAGCCACCGCGTATTCGAAGACAGGCCCGTAGAGCCCATAGTGCCCCCCCTGGCATATCCTGAATGGCAACCCACTGATACTACAGAGCCAGTACTTCCCCCATTCACTGGCCAACCTGGAATCCAAGTGGAAACATCCAATTTTACTCCCCTGAATTTTTATGAGCTGTTTTTCACGGAAAATCTTTTCAGATCTATTGTGGACCAAACAAATGTATATGCTGGTCAATTCATCGCCGACAACCCAAATTTGCCCCTTGCCAGACAATTTGGCTGGAAACCTGTAACGGTTTCTGAGTTTAAGACGTTTCTGGGCCTTTCCCTCAACATGGGCATAACCAAAAAGAGTGAATTGCGGTTATATTGGTCCACTAGCCCAATTCACCATATGCGCGTGTACTCCATGTCCAGGGCGAGATACAAGCAAATTCTGCGGTTTATGCATTTCAACGACAATGAAATCTTTCATCCTTGGGGAGACCCTGAATATGAGCGGCTCCACAAAATTTGGCCCCTCGTAGACCACTTCAATCAGCGGTTTGCAGCCTTGTTTCCCCCCCAACAAGTTGTCTGCGTTAATGAGTCCCTGACTAAGTTTACTGGCCACATTGCTATGAAACAGTATCTCCCCAGCAAGCGTGCCAGATACAGGGTCAAGCTGTATAAGCTCTGTGACAGGGCCACAGGCTATACAGTTAGTTTCCGGGCAGTGTTGCCAACCCGTTACATTAAAAATCACTGACACGACACTCAAAATTTACTGGCAGAGCAAATTTTTTACTGGCATTTTCAAAAACGTACAAAATTACATTTTAAGTGCAAATTTAAGTCTTTATGTTGCAAACAAATACAATTTGCAATTAACAGTGTGATTTGGGGGAGATTTCAAGGTAAAAGAATGCTGGCTCTGACTGGACTACTAGACTAGAGTGGAATGGACTGACTGGGGTGGGGGGCTGGGCCTGCCCACAATGGACTTTTTTTCAGGCTTCTTATCAATTCCATTTATTTTTTCACTACCTTGCATGAATTACTGGAAATGAAAGAGCAGTTTTTTTTTTTTTTTTTTGTGATGTAGGAGCATTGGCAATGGCATATAATTAGTATATATGAGTATATTAACATTTTTTTTCCTGTCCTGTAAATTCTATAATTCTATTGCATGCTCTTGATCATGATAACCTTAGAAGAAAACACTTTAACCTCTTGACAGTAAATGGGTCATACGTAGTGTGTTATAGCCTCTCCTGCAAATTCAGCTTTGATACAGTAGTGGTAGTGTGTGTGTATTACCCAAAAGTGTGTCTTCTTACAGTTAGAAGCTAACTGTGTGGAGTGTGGTGGACAGACAGACCCGTCACCAAACAAGCTTGTCATAGACTGTGTGAAACAGAGGCTGTCCTCAGTGTCCTATGTCTCTCAGGAATATCACAAAACATGATGCAATAAAGTTATTAAAAGCTTATGCTCCATTACACACTGTGGGGCAGCATTATGCTGCCCGTTATATAAAAGTAGAATTTTCCACCATAGTTACCGGCTTGAATGGTCGAATTTGTGTGCAGTCTCCCTAACAACAGACTATTTTGTATGTAGTAGATAGGCCTATATTGTACATTTTACCTGCTCTGGCACTCATATTGTTTTCTACAACCGTATGCTTGTCTTTTCTAGTTAGATGGTATTGTCCCCCAGGGTGTAGGTTCTATTAGTCAAACTTAGGTGAAGGAATACAGCAGCACAACAATTGAAATTCTCTGCAATCATTCTTGTGACATCCCAATTGATCCTCCTTTGGGCATAACACATTTTGTTTAAGCTGGACTTTCTTCCGCATTCTGCATTTCCTGCGACGAATGGCATGGATGGATCCTCCAGCAGCCCTGGGCTCAAGGCCAGGACCAGGACTGTGGTGGGGACTGGACTGGAGTCCCCACTGGACTCGGAAGCGAGGAGACTAGGAGGAGTACTCACTGGAGAAGATCAGATGGAGAGACAGTGGAGTGGATGGTGGTGTGCCAGCCAGATGGATGGATGGATCCTCGTGGGGGGTCGGTCGTCGGACTCCTCCACTGTCCACCTCGGCACCTCCAGCAGGCTCCTTCCTCCTGGCTTGGCTTGCTTGCGCGCGCCGCGGGCACCCGCTCGGTCCTGGGCTATTTAGGCTGGGGGAGGTAGCGGCAGGAAGTGGCGGGAAAATTCTGGGCGGGCCATGTGGGCAGGGCACAGGCGGGGGAGGAGACATGAGACTGACTGACTGAGTGTGAGTGAGTGACCGAAACCGAGAGGCGCACGCTGCGCATGCGCAGTCAGTTTGTCTCGCCACAGCCATCTTTTTAACGGGCACTTTTTTCCTGCTACGGGCATTTACGGGCAGGAGAAAAGTGCCCTGATTTTACGGGCTGTCTGTAAATATACGGACGGTTGGCAACACTGTTTCCGGGTCTACAAGGGAAAAGATAGCACTGTGGAGCTCCCCAACTGCCCAGACTACATAGGGAGCAGCGGCAAGATAGTTTGGGACAAATTGCTTGCAGTGAAGTGGAGGGATACACGGAATGTTTTCATTTTGTCATCCCTTCACGCAGACATGACAGTCGAAATTACTATGGCAACTGGTGTTATGGAGAAACCCCTCTGTGTCCACGACTAATAAGTGTGGACCTTAACGACCAGCTTTTGGCACCGTACTTAGTTGCCCCTAAAGCGAGACGCTGATACAATTTGGTTTATTTATTTCAATTGGCTATGCTGAACGCCTTTGTCACAAAAGTGACAGAGCGTCACTTTTTTCACATGTCCACATGAGCGTCACTTTTTTCAAATTTTTTTCACAAATAAAATGTAAAAAAATTACAGAAATAAACAAAAAATATATAACGTTTCAGTTATTTTTATGTTCTTCTACTCTTCCTACTGTACTTTTACTGTACTTTGTTTGTTTTTCATTCTTGTGTTAACCTGTTTGCATTGCAGTTACACTCATTGGCTGCCACACTGATTTTACATATTCTGACACAAACAGCGTTTGCTACTGCAGTTAAAATACCTTTAGATATACATGGAATTTTGTCATGTATATCCGCCATTAAGAAGTGGGTTTGGATGTTTGGGCAGTTAATGGTGTGTATACTACTCAATTTTTCTGCGGAGATTTCTGTTAGGTTCTTTTTTTCGTTCTGCCCACAGGCTGCATGAAAAAGAAAAAAAACAACACTATATGCCAAACAAGGACCAGCAATGTACTGGTACGTTGCTGGACTTTGAGTGGTTATACCAGGATGATGCCTGCAGATTTAGGCATCATCTTGGTATCGTTTTTTACAGCCAGCAGTCGGCTTACATTTAAAAGCGATCCTAGTGGATAATTGGCCGCTAGACTGCTTTTACAAGCAGTGGGAGGTGACTCCCCCTCCCCCCTCCACCTTCCGTGGTTTCTCTCGGGCTCTCCTGTCCCACCGGTTAACCCGAGAGTGCAGCCGGTAGTTCAATTATCTAACCATAGAGCTGATTGGAGACGAGAATGGCTCCAATCATCTCTATGGCCTAAGATACCAGAAGCTACGAGCATTTCATGACTTCTGTTTCGCCAGAAATAAACAGCGCCATTGGGAAATTGGGAAAGCATTTTATCACACCAATTTTGGTGTGGTCCGATGCGTTAAGGTCAGAGGAGAGATCTGGAGTCTAAAAGACCCCAATTTTTTAAAAAGAGTACCTGTCACTGCAGATTGCTATCATAGGGGATATTTAAATTCACTGTGATAACAATAAAAATGATTAAAAAAAAGAAAAAAAATTAAAGGAAAGGTGTTAAAATAATTTAAAAAAATTAAATAAAAAAAAATCAAGCCCCCCTGTCCCCCAGAGCTTTTGTGATGGGGAAGGTGCTCTGGCGTCTGGTGTAAGCAGCGGGACCGCGGACTGTGTACTGTCTTCTTCAAATAAATTGATGTTGAAACGTTATCACGCTATGGAGGTGTTCTTTGTTTTGTCACCCATATACCATATATGAGAGGAGTAAGTGTGCAGCAGCCATCTATACCGGGAGGAAGCCATCTGATTTATTCATGCGGTTTTAGCCTATTCCATGAGAGTGGTTAGGCATGGTCTTCTGGTGAGTGTGCATTTTGGCTAAATCTCCCCCAGCACTGGTGGTGGTGACATCCTTTGGTGACCCCTGTATTGGCACCGACAAGACCCTCTTCACACTGTGATATATTACATAAGGACTTGTGAAGGACTTGTCACAGTTATTTATTTAATTTATGCTTTTATAGGCTATGTATGCATATTTGCACTTTATGATAGGAGGGTTTTTCCATCCTTGCGCTACTAAGATTCTATAAGAACTCTGGGATGTTTCTTGGTGATGAATTTTATTGATACATGAAAAATTGTTCAAACTCATTCCGGCCGTGAGAGTGATGTAATGACTGATAAATCGTTCAAAGGACATAAATGAATCCTTTTTTTGTCTGTTTTTTCACATATACCGAGTGCAAACAGTTTGGCCGAGAAAAAACATTAACCTTTCAATTTATCGTTCATTCAGCATAAAATTTCAAAACTTGTCCTTCATTTTTTTTTGGCTCAAAAACGTCACAACCGATTACCGATTTGTGCCCATTAACTGGGTGAAAAATGAACGAACCGTCCAAATTTCGGATGATTTTATTCATATAGTGTATGGTCACCATAAGACACAGGAAGGAATTAATCAGCTGACCTCATTAGCACACACCTGTGGCTGTGTTTCCTCCTTCCAGCAGATCCCAACCACCCCAAGCTAGGTGCACACTTTTCTAATACAATTAATTAGTGATCACTGCTCTCGCTAAATACAGACATTTTTGTTTTGTCCTAAATTCATCTTGCATAGATCTGCTCATTTGGAGAGTGCAAGAAATGAGAGATCAGATAACCGCCTATATGGATAGAGCTGTAGTATTTGTGACGGTACTCACCATCACTGGGAGTGAAAGACAGATTCTTAATGGACACTGAGAAAATGGTTTGGATAACTTCAAATGGGAGAGTAATATTTATCAACAATATCTCTCAAGAAATATGAAGATTTAATCCCACTTTACACTGTGACACCTATAGCCTGTTGCCATGAAGTCTGTGACTCCTAAATAATCAAAGCAATGCTTAGATGTGTATTCCATGTACTTCAATGTAGGAGATGGACAGACTGTCAATGGCAGTCTTTTCTTATTGTCTGTCTATTGAGGTGGGATGTGGATTGTGTTAAGTCTGTCTGTTCCATTGTTAAATGTTAATGACCTCACATTGTTTCTGTCCAGATGGCTAGATAATTAGTTCAGGTTATTCTATCGCCCCTGGGTTAACCCCTTCCCTGCCAGTGTCATTATTACAGTGACAGTGCATATTTTTAGCACTGATTACTGTAGTAATGTCACTGGTCCCCCCAAAAGTGTCAAAAATGTCAGTTAGGGGTCTGATCTGTCCGCCGCCATGTTGCAGTCCCGCTAAAAATCGCAGATCGCCGCCATTACTAGTAATAAATAAATAAATAAATAAATAAAAAATGACATAAATCTTTATCATAGTTTGTAGACGCGATAACTTTTGCGTAAATCATTTAAAATATGCTTATTGGGATTTTTTTTACCGAAAATATGTAGCAGAATACAAATTGGCCTAAAATGTTAAAAAATTTTGATTTAAAATTTTTTTATTTTTTTTGAGAATGTTATATAGCAGAATGTGAAAAATATTGTTTTTTTAAAAAAATCGTCGCTCTTTTTTTGCTTATAGCGCAAAAAATAAAAATTGCACACTTGATCAAATACCAAAAAGAAAGCTCTATTTGTGGGGAAAAAATGGGCATACATTTTATTTGGGTACAGCGTCGCATGACCGCGCAATTTTTTGTTAAATTAACACCAAATCGCAAACAATGGCCTGGTCATTAACCACTTCCCGACCATCCGCCACCTTTTTACTGCGGCAGAGTGGCCCTGTGCAAACCAACGTAGACTTATCGGCTTCCCCACAGTGCCGAATCACAAAATAGGGCCTGGTCAGGAAGGGGGCAAATCCTACCGGTTTTTAAAGTGATTAAGGGGGTAAAACCTTCTGGTACAGAACTGGTTAGAATGCATGGTTTCCCTTTGATGAACAAGAAAATAATGACGTTATGCTGTTGGGCTGGTATTATGATGCTCTGGGGCTGGTATGAAATTATTTCCAGGGCTGGTTTTTATTCCCAGTACGGGAGAAGCACAATTTAGCACGTTAACATGTCTTTATAATCATTGCCTAGCATAGACTGGGAAAATACAGGTTATTATAACCAAAATACAGCATACGGGATGCTTCCACAATGCACTGCAACAAGAAACATTAATGTGAAAAGAGTCCCATTGAAGACAAAATGTTTTCTCTTGCCAGTATTTTTTTTATGTATTGGAATGCAGCAAAATATATGGTGATGTATCTGTTGAGAACACGGTGTACTTTGTTCCCATGCAGGGCCATCTTTAATGTTGATTGGAGCCTGGGCAAACATTTTCTCGGGTCCACCCAAATTCACATTCACATTTGCAGGAAACATGGGCTCCAGGGGCAGATATTTTGGGCCTCACAACAATGACTGGGCCCGTGGCAGCTGCCCCTTTTGCTCTGCATTAAAAATGGCCCTGTTCCCATGCCTAAGCTCTTAAAGTCACCTGACTGAGCCCGTTTTTCCTCTGTATGGACTTACTAAGATTTTAAGGCGTAATAGTTGACTTACTAAGATTTTAGTGCCGGTTCACACTATAGCGATGTCAGACATCACATGTAATTCGCACTGCACTGCTATGCAAATCACATGAGATGTCTGTGCATTGCGAGTTCAGCCATACATATTCTATGGCTGAATTTGCATCACATTCGGACCAAAGTCGTGCAGGACCATTTTTTTGGTCCGCACCTGAATCGGATCGCATTGGGGGTTTGTACCTATGCGATTTGATACCTGTATGGTGTCTCACTCGTGTCCCTCTGTATCCATCCAGAGATGGAACGAGAATAATCCCCAGCTGGGGGTGAGGGCTGAGACGCACGATGGTAAGTAAGCGTCACTCCTCCGACGTCACAAGCCAGCGTCACAAGGAGCGCGCCTTATTTTCTTCCATCTACTGCGCATGCTCCGAAACGTGTTACCTTTGCTCAGTTTTAGATCTTTCTATAGGGGTCTCAGACCTGTAGGAATAGAGATCACTACAGAAATCAGCCGCAGTAACATTTGCTTAGTTGTGGATCTTTCTATAGGGGTCTCAGACATGTAGGAATAGAGATCACTGTAGAAATCAGCCACAGTAACCTTTGCTCAGTTGTGAATCTTTCTATAGGGGTCTCAGACCTGTAGGAATAGAGATCACTGTACAAATCAGCCACAGCAACCTTTGCTCAGTTGTGGATCTTTCTATAGGGGTCTCAGACCTGTAGGAATAGAGATCACTGCAGATATCAGCCACAGTAACCTTTGCTCAGTTTTGGATCTTTCTATAGGGGTCTCAGACCTGTAGGAATAGAGATCACTGCAGAAATCAGCCACAGTAACCCTTGCTCAGTTGTGGATCTTTCTATAGGGGTCTCACACCTATAGGAATAGAGATCATTGCAGATATCAGCCACAGTAACCTTTGCTCAGTTTTGGATCTTTCTATAGGGGTCTCAGACCTTTAGGAATAGAGATCACTGCTATCAGCCACAGTAACTTTTGCTCAGTTGTGGATCTTTCTATAGGGGTCTCAGACCTGTATGAATAGAGATCACTGCAGAAATCAGCCACAGTGACCTTTGCTCAGTTGTGGATCTTTCTATAGGGGTCTTAGACATGTAGGAATAGAGATCACTGCAGGAATCAGCCACAGTAACCTATGCCCAATTGTGGATCTTTCTATAGGGGCCTCAGACCTGTAGGAATAGAGATCACTGCAGACATCAGCCACAGTAACCTTTGCTCAGTTGTGGATCTTTCTATAGGGATCACAGATCATCCATCTATAGGATTATAGATTACATCATATATCAGTGAAAGTATTGATAATTGGTCACTTGCGTACATTTATAACCACCACAGCTCATCTATAGGGCTATCAATTACATCATATCAGGTCATTGAGTATCTATTGGTCAGTTGCGTATACCCTATATTGATATGTATCAACATCATGTCCGAAATGCCGACAAGGAGAGGCTGATGCTCACAGGCCACGAAAAGAGGGCAAGCAGCCTCTGTGTCCATTGTGAAAAATGGTGGTCACAGTCGACATAGTGCATCCTCTGCAGGCGGGGCACGCCTGTCCTCATCTACGATCTCTAACCCTACTATACCTCATGCCTTCTCAAATACCAGCATTGAGAGGGATGATGGTATAGCAATGAGTGGCACAGACACTTGCACCCAATCTGCTAGCAGTATACCACCGCTTGATTTGAGCAGCAGGCAAATTTCACTACCCAGTATTTGAAACGTAAAAAGAAATACTGTCCCAGCCATCCACATGCTCAGCGTCTTATTGCTAGCTTGGCCAAATTGCTAGCATTACAGTTGCTGCCGTTTCAGCTGGTAGACTTGGCTCCCTTTCTCAAATTTGTGGAATGTGCTGCACCACAGTGGCAGGTCCCAAAAAGGCATTTCTTTACATGTTATTTATTGGAATTGTGCATTTTAATGTTTTAGCATTGCTAAAAAAAATTATTGCACCTTGAATTTTTCATTTTTTTTTCCTTTTTCAATACGTTTTCCAGGACAGTGCCTAGCTCTCCATACCATTTGTTTGACATTCCTTTGTCTATTAGCCTAGAAAATAGCATTTCTGATTTTTTTCAACATTCACCTGCCATAGACTTCAATAGGATTCAGATTTGGCACCCAAAATTTAGTTCAATTAGTTCATTTTTGTTCACCAAACCCAGGTGTATTCAGCTCATCAATAGTCTAAACAATGACAGGTGGGGGGGGGGGGGGGGAGGAGCAGACCATAATTGTTTTTTTTTTTTTTGTTTTGTTTCTCATAGACCTAATAGGCAGCATCAATCAATTCGGTGGGGAGCAGCAATTTTAGTAAAGTTTAAAGTGAAGTATTAAAAATGCACAATTCCTTTACTACTTGACCTCCGGTAGGTTTACCCCCCTTCATGACCAGGCCATTTTTTCTGATACAGCACTGTGGTTCTTCAACTGACAATTACACGTTCATGTGTCCTTTTTTCCAAACAAATAGAGCTTTCTTATGGTGGTATTTGATCACCTCTGCAGTTTTTTATTTTTTGCATTATAAACAAAAAAAGAGCGACAGTTTTGAAAAAAAAAAACTATTTTTTATTTTTTCTGTTATAAAACATAAGGAATTTAGGCCAATATGTATTCTGCTACATATTTTTGGTAAAAAAAATCCCAATATTGATTTGTTTTTGCAAAAGTTATAGCGTCTACTACTATGGGATATTTTTATCTATTTTTTTTTTTTTTACTAGTAATAGTGGCGATCAGTGACTCATAGCAGGACTGTGATATTGCGGAGGACAAATCGGACACCTAAATTACATTTTTAGGGATCAGTGACACTAATACAGTGATCAGTGCTAAAAAATATGCACTGTCACCAAGGCTGGCCCAAGACATCCAAGTCCAAGAATGAAATTCTGCCCCCCCCAAAAAAAATCACGCCCACCAAAAAGCCCCCACATCCATTATTTTATATAAATATTTTTTTTTTAAATAATTATATATACTGTTATCTTCTTCCATAACTCACCACCAGACCGGTCCTCCAAACATCCACCGTCTGTCCTCAGTCCTACTGTCACTCGTGTGTCTGCCACGCCCACCGTCCTAGAACATCCAGCCTGCCCTGTGTGAGATGGAGTGCGCTGATGTCTGACGTCATTACGCACACCACAGTCACGTGAGTGATGTTCTCACACAAAACCCACACAAAACTGCTAGAATAAAAATTTTGGGAGCCAATTTGCTGCCCCTCTCCAAGTTCAGCCTGGGTCCAATGGACCCAATGGGGCCCATGGTAGGGCTGGCCCTGACTGTGACAGTACTAATGACACTGGCTGGGAAGAAGTTAAGATTTGGGGCGATCAAAGGGTTAACCGTGTGCCTAGGTTGTGCTAACTCAATATGGGGGAGGTCCTTTGACTAGGGGAAGGCAAAGATCTGTGTTCCTGCTTTGTAGTAACACAGGATCAATGCCTTCCCTTCTGACAGAACTTGTTTACATAGACAGACTGCCGTTCTGCCTGAGTACTGTGTAATCGGCGGGTGATGACAGATATCAAGTTCGCGGTACCTGCCGCTGGGCTCCCGCTATGTGTGATCACAGGGGGAGCAGGTCGCCGGAGGCACGCGCCCCAGACCCAGAAGTGTCAGATCACATATTAGGTACCTGATCAGGAGCAGAGCGGCCACCCTGCTGCAGTAAATGTACGGTTGGTGGTCTGCAAGTGATTAAATGAAATGCGTGGGGATGCCCTGACCCTGCCTGAGAAGTGGCACATCTGTACAATGTATAAAGTCTACTGCCGTAAAACTGACAACAAAGAAAAAGGTGACAAAATGAAATCTCCCTACCGATTTGTTCTGATTGTATGCAAAGCAGCCAGGAATTCCCTCATTTATACAAGATGTTTATTCAAAATGAGGATCTGATATAGATAATAAAGGGGGACCACCACTCAAAAAGTGTGGAGGTTCCACCATAATTCATACCAGGCCCTTCAAGTCTGGTATAAATGAAAAAGGAGAAATAAATGGATTGAGGCCTCTAAAGAAAAATGTGTATTTAAATTGCTGGCAAAATGACAGCTCCCAGCTGCTTCATTCTGTTTGCAAAAAAAACAGACATTTATCTGTATCAGACCCTTATCCTAGGTAAGGGTCTTATATGGGGTCTTATATATACCCCCAAAAAAACAGCATGAGGCCTCCTCCAAATTCTTCTCCAGACCCTTCTGGTCTGGTATGGATTTTATGAGGGAAACCCAAACAAAAATCAAGAAACAAGTAAGGTCCTGTGACAGGAGTCACTTTGGGGGGGGGGGGGGGGCTTGTGGATCCCAGATTACTTTAGAGAGGTCAAGAAACTCCTTTTCCAGCTTCCCCGGCCTCTCAAATGTGTAAGTCATCCTGTGTCTATTAGGGGCACAGGGTGACCAAGAACTCCAGTCGAGTGTGCACTAATCAGACTCGCTGTACAACAACACCGCATTTTGCGTTACCCCAGTTATCCTGGGTTCTATATGTGTGGTTTGTGTTGAAAGAATGAAGGGCCTCTTTCACTTGAGACAATAATATTTCTGAACAATATCCCTCAAGAAATATATAAAGATAAACAATTTGACTTTTCAGATTGCTTGAAGATTGTTGGAGTCTCTCATAGAACCTTGCTAGATTGTGAGGTGGGGTGGGGTGGGGTTTGTTATTGGTAAGTGCCTGTATCCCATTTTTCTATTGTTTCTGTCTGCCTTAAGATCAACCTATTATGGGATGTATATGTGTATGTGGATTGGCTGCTAAGGGGGAGGGGGGATTGTCCCACAGTGTATATCTCTTTGTGCCTGTGTTTGAATAAACAGTTCATATCCTGGAAGGTTTCAAAACGAATACAAGCTAAGTTGTCGGCTACCTTTGTATGTGGGTGGCTGGGAAAATCTGATCTCTATTAGGGATGATCGAACGGTTCGGGTCAACCATCGGTTCACCCCGAACATTGACTGTTCGAAATTCAGCCGAATTCCAAACTTTTTGCTAAAAAAGTTCGGAATTCGGCAATCAGAACCGACCAAAATGCAATGGGACAGGAACTGGGCTTTAAAAGCCAGTGATTGGACCAGAACCATCAGTAAAAGCCAATTGAGGGGGCAGGAGGATGCTAGGAATGTGATTGGAGTGACTAGGGGGTCCAGAGGCCAATCAGTAGTGAATACGCCCCCCAGTATATAAGATAGCCCTGCCAAATCTCTAGCATTGTAATACAGGGGCTGTGGAAGAGAGTGGAAGCAGTTCTGTTACTCCTGCTTCAAAAGTGTCATTTAGCAATTATTAGTGTGAGGAAAGGGATATCTAGTGTAGTTAGTGTACTATTTTCCACTATAGTTAGATTCAATAATCTAGTTTCTGTAGGGAAAGTGTTAAGTGTCAGGGTGACTGTAGTGTAGTGCAGGGTTAACTGACTCTGACTGCTATGGCAGGGTGACCAAACTCTTCAATGTCAGGGTGACCGCCATAGAAAAAAGATTGTTTGTCTCAGAATTGCAGTAGAGCAGGGTAGTGGCTCCACTACTTTCACACCCGGCCGTTTTTGTTGCAGGCGTTTATTGGGCTTTTTTGTGGACGTCTTTGGAGGCAGGCATGACATCTGAACTTCTGTGTAGGGGTATATAAACACAGACACATATATGTATATATACACATACACACATATAGGTGTGAGAGTAGCAGAACCCTATGCCTACGCTAATGAAATTATTTTCAGGCATAGGGCTACGCTCCTATCACACCTATATGTGTGTATGTGTATATATACATATAAGTGTGTGTGTATTGTGAGGGATTAGCTCGGTGGCGGGTGTGGATGACCCCTTTAGGGGGTTTGTTACACAGGGAGATAGCCGAGAAGTGGTTGCAAACAACAGTTTGGTTTATTCATGCAATTTCCTTCACCAGACTGCAAGCCTCAAAAACATCAAAATAAAAATAAAACACAAAATAAATCCTTGCCACTGTGGGCGGCTACCTTCTCACATACAGGAACCTACCTACGGAGTCTGTCTCCAACCTACTGTTGGGCAAACTTTGCTGATCCTACAGCAGACACTCAATAGTCCATGTTTTTTCTTCACACAACAAATGTCCATTGAACATGTCCCTTTTCCTCTTCACATTGAACATGTCCCTTTGCGTGTCTCTTCACATAGCAAACAGTTCATTTATTTCTTCCACATAGAAATAGTTCATTTTCTCACCTGGAGAAGTTTTCACACTTTTTACCCTCCTTAGCGCACATCGCTCCAGGAGGTTTTCTCCCATGCTCACACAGCGTCGGGAGGCACACATCTGACTGTCCTCCTCTCCCCAGCTTCACACAGCGTCAGGAGGCAGCAATCCTTCTCCCAGGCTTCACACAGCGTTGGTAGGCACACATCCGACTGTCCTCCTCTCCCCAGCTCACACAGCGTTAGGAGGCAGCAATCAATAGACTTACTTTGGACAAATTATAGAGGCCTTAACTTCCTCATTCCAAACAGCTGAAGGCCTTTCAACTTCCTTAAGCCGTCCTGGCTACCTTTTCAACCGACACCCTATAGTAATTGGTGAATTTTCTAAACCAGGTGGAAATGTATCTCCTGTCTGTGACTACATCCACAGATTTACCTGACTTCCTGTCACAGTATATATACCCCTTTGCAGAAGTTCAGATGTTATGCCTGCCTCCAAAGATGCCCAAAAAATGCACAAAAAAATGCCTGCAACAAAAATGCCCAGGTGTGTTGTTGCAGGCATTTTTTTGGGAATTTTTTAGGCTTGTTTGGAGGCAGGCATAACATCTGAACTTCTGTATAGGGGTATATATACACACACACACATATATGTATTTATACACATACACACATATAGGTGTGATAGGAGCGGAGCCCTATGCCTGCAAATAATTTCATTAGCGCAGGCATAGGGTTCCGCTACTTTCACACCTATATGTGTGTATGTGTATATATACATATATGTGTGTGTATATATACCCCTACACAGAAGTTGAGATGTCATGCCTGCCTCCAAACATGTCCACAAAAAAAGCCCAATAAACGCCTGCAACAAAAACGGCTGGGTGTGAAAATAGCGGAGCCCTATGCCTGCTCTACTGCAATTCTAATACAAACAATCTTTTTTTTCTGGTTCTGGACATGCTACAGAGCTGAAACTTCACAGGTACACCTTTTAGACCCCCCAGACACTAAATTCAAAGAAATCTCTTTTTTTTTTTTTTCAATAATTTTTTCAATAATTGGCTCTCTATCAAAAACGACAATTTGTAAGAACTTTTTTTTGTGTGATTAATAGTCCCTGGGGCATGACCCAGAACCCTAGGCACTTTTTATGGGCATTTATTGGGTTTTAGGGCTTCAAAATTGTGTTTTTTGATTACCAATGTTCTTTACTGAAGAACTTTCGGGAAGTTCGGGTGTTCTGGTCGAAACAAACTTTTCAAAACTTCGATCATCCCTAATCTCTATGTTCACGACTGGGAGGAAGCCGTATAATGATGGAAGTCCACAGGTACAGTGTGGGTTGCAGTTTCATTAGAGGTCCCCCCAAAAATGTATACCATCAATCATGGCGAGAATTATGCTTAACATAATCAACAGTATATCACTGGGCACTGACTTTTCGGCAATGGATGACCATTCTTTTTTATTAAAAGATTTGTCATTCAGGTCTGGAATTAATTTTAAGGGGGGTCCCACACAAAAAATAAACAAACGCATGAGGTCCCCTCCAAATTCTATTCCAGATGCTTCAGATCTAGTATGGATTTTTGGAGGGAACCCTACACAAAAATCAAGAAGTAGGTGGAGTTCCTCTAAAAATCCAAACCATCAGTCATGGCGGGAATCTTGCTTGACATGATCTATATTGCTGGGCAGTGGCTGATTGTCAGTGGATATACACTCTTTTCCATTAAAGGATAAGTTCAGATTTTTAAAAATAATAATAATGCACATTTTTTTGCAGGTAAAACAATGTGCATTTATAATTTTTTTAATAGGAGCCTGCAGATCACAGATGCAAAGCAAGGCTTCTGTAGACTGTCAGTGTAAGCTGTCCACTTGTAACACGTATGGGCAGGCAGTTACACAATGACAGGAACCATCAATGGACTAGCTTGAGCCTACAAGCTGGCAGCTGGAAAGGATAGTGATAATTGTGTTTTTTTTCTATTCACAGAATTTTATTTTTCAATTGTGACAGCATGACAGCAAGTGTGGGAAGAAGATCCCCGACTCGCTGTCACTAGAGGTGGCGCATTGGGGACAGACCGCAGCAGTGGAAACATGTTACATGTTCCACCATGTAACATGTTCCCAAAGGTAAACTTATCCTTTAACCATTTCAATACCAGGCACTTTTACCCCCTTCCTGCCCAGGCCAATTTTAAGCATTCAGCGCTGTTCAATTTGAATGACAATTGCGCGTGATGCAACACTGTACCCATATGAAATTTTTTATCATTTTTTTTTCCACACAAAACACGTGTTTCTGTTATAAAATTTTGCAAATAAATAATCTTTCTTCATAAATTAGGGGCAAAATGTATTCTGCTACATTTCTTTGGTGAAAATAACCCCAAATCAGTGTTTAATATTTAGCATGTAGGAAAGTTATATAGTCCACAAATGATGGTATATATCTGCAAATCAATCAATCCTGATGTACTGAGACCCAAAAATGCCAGGACAGTAAAAATATCCCCCAAATAACACCTTTATGGAAAGTAGACAGTCCGGGGTATTTAGTGAGAGGCACGGCACATTTTTTGAATTTGTAATTTTTTTGGAAAAGGAAGAGAAAAAAATAGCTTTTTTCACGTTTTTTTTTTTTTAATTTTCACATACTGTTACCAGTGCAGTATAGCGCCATCATATAACTGGCGTGGCGGTGATCAGGGACACTGACTGGTGACAGTATGTAAAAAAATAAAAATGTACATACTGTGACCAGAGCAATACAGTGTTACCATATTAACACTGTACTACTCTGGGGAGTGAATCAGAAGTTTTTTTTTTTTTTTTTTACATGTAGCACCCTCCTAGGTAGGTGCTGGTGGGAGAGTATAGTTTTTGGCTCTGTCTAATTATTAGAGGGGCTGCAGGCAGATCTATATTGCTCTATACTTACCAGAGAGCAGGATCTGTTAGTGAGGTCTGCTCAGTGTGCTCAGTATGTGATTCATTGTGTCTAGAGAGTGTTTCACACTGGTCCAATAGGGAGACATATTGGACAGTGGGAGGAAACCTGACAAATAAATGCATAGGCTTTGATATGGTCCTGGTGATTGGCAGCGGCAAGTTGTTTCAGTGCATTCTGGGATACTGTATAAGAGCCAGGAACACATGTGCTGCGGGGTCTTTGGCTGGAGAGCAGAGCCCCGGAGGGAGGGGGTGAACCCAGAGACCCAGGAGAGCTGACTGAAGAGGGGGACACTGGAGACCCTGGAATAAGAGTATCATGAGTACAGGGACTGGTGTCAAGGGGCCTGACCTGAGGGGGGCCACCCCACATGTAGGATAGTCAGTGGACGGGTGTTAGAAGTAGAGAGAGAGAGGCTGCTGAGGAGAGTGTCCTGAAGATAATTGCTAGTCCACCAAGTCGTCTAAGGCAAATAGACTTAATTCTAATTCATCTTTAGTGCCAGGGGGAATTAACAGGCTGGGTGTACATGAAGATAGAAGTCATCCAACATTGTGTATTGTTAATTCGAAGTATCCCAATATTCCCTTCTCCTATCCCTAATTTATAGTAAAACACAAACAACCAAATACCCCTGGACTGATTATTGAAACGAGCCAGAGGAAGGAGAACAAAAGAACTGTATGCTGGTAGCCGAGGGGGACCTGGAAAGTCTGACTCTGGCAGTCCTTATGGGGGCAGTGCTACATACATTCTATGCTTGCTTTTAGCTGTGAATTTAACTGCTATAGGCAAATATTCTTACTGAAGGACAGTGTGTTGTGATTGGCCACAGCTAATCACATGGAACAAATAGGCTGTGATTGGCTCTGTCTGTACAATGTGATCACTGTGCCCAATCACAGCTAGCATACAATAAATGCTATGAAAGGAAACCATTCATTGTTTACAACTGTCACGTGATCTGCTGTGTTTGTTTACAGCAGTCACATGATTCCGGCAGCTATTGACAGATCATTCCAGAGCACGGCCCGTTCTCGGGAGGATGTCATATGATGTGCTCCCAGAACAATAGGGTTCCTGCCTGGCCGCCATTTTACAATGGCATGGGCGGGAAGCAGTTAAAGGATTAGTCCTCCAGGGCTAGTATGAATTTTAAAGGGGGCCCCATGCAAAAAAAAAAAAAATGGCATGGTGTCCCCTCAAAATTACATTATAAATAAATACATTTTCAGAGTGAACCCCACACAAAAAAATGAAAGAAAAGAGCGATGTCCCCCCCCCCCCCCGAAAAAAAAAAAAAGAAACATGAGGTTCCGTCCAAATTCTATACCAGAGACTTTAGGTCTGGTATGAATTTTAGGAGGGAATCCCATACAAAAAACAAGAAAGTCTTCTAAAAAATCTATACCATCAATCATGGTGGGCATTGTGCTTGACATGGTCTGTATCGCTGGGCAGTGACATATTGGCAAAGGATGTATGTTTTGTTTTTTAATTAAAGGACTTGTCATAAACTTTCTCTATGTTTTTTTTACACTTTTTTTCTTGAATAAGTAGAGGTTCTATGTACCCCTTACTCTTTCACATGGGGAAATATAATATAAATGTGGTGTCATTTATGTATGTTGTATGTTGGTTTTACACATTTTCAATAAAGGATGCAATTTGTACATGGATGGGAGTCAGCAACATATGTGTATTTTCATGGTATTTCTTTTACATGTATCTGAAAGTACCCTCTAGAAGTCTTTTATAATTAAACAATATAGAGGAGGGGGTTGAGCTTGTATCCATCCTAAGTTTGGTGTTTATAGTGTATTCTAGATTGGTGGAATCAGTTCCCTCTATTGGATTAAAGGGGAAAGCCTTGTATACCTTGTAGGACTTTGTGGTGTGTTTTTTTCGAAGGCGTACATTGACTTCCCCTATGGGGCACGCATCCAGAAGTGTCCATGATCACTGGGTCTTCCAGACCCAGCGCATTACAGATCGGGGTAAAGGGCCAATGACAGAAGTCCTTTACCACGTGATTGCTCTGTCCAATGACGGAGCGATCGTTTGTCAACAAACCGGCACATGTTGGGTTCAGCTGTCAGTGAGCCAGTGCAGCAGTGCAAGTGGGCTGGATTCATGCCTCATCTGTGCTAATCCTTGCCTCATCTTTACCCATCCATGCCACATCAGTGCTCATCTGTGCCTATACATGCCATATCAGTGCTCATCTGTGCCCCATCCATGCCACATATGTGCCCATCCATGCCACATCAGTACTCATCTGTGCCACATCCATCCCACATCTCATTCATGCCACATTCCTGCCTCATCCGTGCAAATCCTTGCCACATTAGTGCTCATCCATGCCACAACAGTGTTCATCCATGCCACATCAGTGCTCATCCATACCACATTTATGACATATCAGTGCTCATCCATGCCTCATCCATGTCACATCAATGCTCACCCGTGCCTCATCCATGCCACATCTGTGCTCATTTGTGCCACATTAGTGCTCATCCATGCCACATCAGTGCTAATCCATGCCACATCAGGGCTCATCCATGCCACATCAGTGATTATCCATGATTCATCCGTGTCACTTAAGTGCTTATCCGTGCCACATCCATGCCACATCAGTGCTTATCCGTGCCTCATCCATGCCACATCAGTTCTCATCCGTGCCTCATCCATGCCACATTAGTTCTCACCTGTGCCACATAAGTGCTTAGCCGTGCCACATCCATGCCACCACAGTGCTCATCAGTGCCAAATCCATGCCACATCGGTGCTCAACTGTGCCACATCAATGTCATTAGGCACTGTAGTGGTACTGAGTGAGCACAATGCTCATCAGTGCCACTACAGTGCCCATCAGTGCCACTACAGTGCCTCACAAAAGTCAGGAAATTAGATGTGTAATTTATGTCCCTAAAACACCTGACGGTACTCCCTGCATGTTGGGCCTCTGTATGTGGCCAGGCTATGTAAAAGTCTCACACATGTGGTATTGCCATACTCAGGAGGAGTAGCAGAATGTGTTTTGGGGTGTAGCTGCAAGTATGCATATGCCATGTGAGAGACAAAAACCTGTTAATATGACAATTCTGTGAAAGCATAAAATAAATAAAATCTTTATTTTTCAAAAAATTGTGGGAAAAAATTGCAACTTCAAAAAACTCACCATACCTCTTACTAAATACCTTGGAGTTTCAACTTTCCAAAAAGGGGTAACTTGGGGGGGGGGGGGATACTTGCAGTGACCTCACTTGTCTCAAAAAATGAGAGGCCGTCAGTACATTAGATGTGATTAGGTGTGATCAATTTTCAATGATTAGTACCATAGCTTGTAGATTCTATAACCTCCACAAAGACCAAATAATATATGCTTATTTGGGTTATTTTTACCAAAGATGTGTAGCAGTGTAAATTTTGGACAAAATGTATGAAGAAAAATTACTAATTTCCAAATTTTTATAACAGAAATAAAGAACAATTAATTAATTTTATCAAAATGTTCAGTCTTTTTTCATCTGTAGCGCAAAAAAAAAAAAAAAAAAACAGTGGTGATTAAATACCACCAAAAGAAAGCTATATTTGTGAGAAAAAAGTACATACATTTCATATGGGTACAGTGTTGCATGACTGAGTAATTGTCATTCAAAATGTGAGAGCATTGAAAGCTGAAAATTGACCTGGTTGGAAGGGGGTATAAATGCCCAGTGGGCAAGTGGTTAATCAATCAAGGCATTAAATCATGGCATTGAAATAGATACTAGAGAAGTGGGCTACTTGTACCACAATACTGCGTGTGCTGGTGGATAGACCTCAGTGGTCTCTGCTCCTGCATGCCACTTGTATATGCGAAAAACAGTGACCTCACTTCCTGTATATACAGAAAATTAGGGACTTCACTTCCTGTAAAAACAGAAAATTGGTGACTTCACTTCCTGTGTTGAAGTTCTTCATCCTGCATCAGTGATTATATTAAATTCTAGGCGTGCACACGGGGGGTGCCGGGTGGTTCTGGGCCCACCTTAATCACCCAGTGTGGTGCAGATTCCCCCTGTTGATATTTCACCAAAGCCCCCTCAGAAGGGCTCTTAAAAAAAAAAAAAAAACGTAAAAAAATAAATAAATTTTTTTAAAAAATACAAAACAAATACTGTCCACTGCTCTACTGACACTGTCCATATTTTAAAACATTAAAAAAAAGTACATTTATTTATAAGAGTGTGTGTGTGTGTGTATATATATATATATATATTTACTGTTTATATACCCATTTGTGTTTGAGCCTGGGCCCATCCTAATAGGGTGCAGATTCCCCCTGCTGATATTTCACCAAAGCCCCTTTAAGAGGGCTCCTAAAAAAAAAATTTTTAAAAATAAAAAATAAAAATTGTAAAAAAAACCAGAAATACAAAAAAAAATAATAGGAATAAAAAAAAAACTACTGACATGTCCACTACACTACTCACACTGTCCATGTTTTAAAACATTTAAAAAAAATGTACATTTATTTATTAGAGTGTGTGTGTGTGTGTATATATATATATATGTAAATATATTTATACATATTTACTGTATATATACCCATTTGTGTTCGAGCTTTGAAGTGCACACCCTAACGCAATAAGCTGCGCACACCGATGATGGAAATATAAATACTATGGATTTTAAAATAAGAAAACTAGGTGTAGTATAATTCATAACCACCTTTCCCTTTTCATTGAATTGATAGCCTACTCAATCAATAATTGATGAGTGACTCAGCTGCCTCTATCTTGTGTTCCACAATCCTAGTAACTAATTTAGGAAACACATCAGTACAGTGTCCTATTAGCTGTAATCTATAGCACAGTAGACTTTGCCTTGATCTGTCTACTTTGGTCTAACTTATGCAGAAATATTGAAACAAATCTTTTTCTGTGTTAGTTCCACCTGTACTGAGACCTACGATATCATTCAACTTCATGCAAAACTCCAAATAAAGGACAAATGAATTAAAATGAATTAAATTGAATTTAAATTTAAAATTACATTTAAATTAAATTAAATTACATTTAATGTAATTAAAGAGGTGAATGTGTGCAAGGATATCACTTTCAGGACTTTGTTTTTATTTATTACTTGTCCTAGTAGCCTTCTTAAAAATATAAATAACAAGAACTATCTGTCCTAGTAGATGTTTCAGAAACACGACCTCCAGCCTGGACACTGTGTGCTTTCTACTTGCAGTAGCTCTAGGCTGCCACTAAAGTCAATGAAGAATAGATACAAGCTGCTCATTTATCCCAATACAAAGCTTGTCTCTTTTCTTCCCTGTAGCTCCCTCTAGTGGTGACCAGGAGCAGTTGCAGTAGGAAGAGAAGAGTTACTTCTGCACTAAAGATCCTGTGCTTCAAACACTTTTTTGTACACAAAACAGCTACCACTTGCAATTTGTATATTTGATCAGAATGAAGAGACACATAATAATAAAGTTATAAAAGTCAGTTCATAACTCCACATGGGACAAAAAAATAGCATAGCAAGAAAAAAAAAAAAAAAAAACAATAATGTATACAATTGCGATTCAAGTAATAATGTAATTAACCACTTCTGGACCGGAAGATTTTCCCCCTTAATGACCAGGCCATATTTTGCAATTCGGCACTGCGTTAATTTAATGGAATTTAACGTGCGACGCTGTACCTGAATAGAATTGGTGTGTTTTTTTTACTACAAATAGAGTTTTCTTTTAGTGGTATTTGATCACCTCTGCAATTTTTGTTTTTGCGCTATAAACAAAAAAAGAGCGATAATTCTGGAAAAAAAAATATATGTTTTTAAAAATTCTGCTATATAACATTCTCAAAAAAAAAACTTAAAAAATCTAAATTTTTTAACATTTTATGCCAATTTTTTTCTGATATATATTTTTGGTAAGAAAATCATGTATTTTGATTGGTTTGCGCAAAAGTTATCGCGTCTACTAACTACGGGAAAGACATGTCATTTTTATTCTTTTGTTTTTTTTTACTAGTAATGGCAGCTATCAGCGATTTTCAGCGGGACTGCGACATTGCGGCGGACAGATCAGACCCCTAACTGAGATTTTTGACACTTTTGGGGGGACCAGTGACATTACTACAGTAATCAGTGCTAAAAATATGCACTGTTACTGTAATAATGACACTGGCAGGGAAGGGGTTAACATTGTGGGTGATCAAGGGGTTAAATGGGAGCCTAGGGGAGTGATTCTAACTGTGGTGGGCGTGGCTTTTGAAATGATCATAGAGACATGCGATCCTATATAGAAGGATCACAGGAGCTCTGTGATCATTCCAGAAAGAAGAATGGTCGGCTGTGTTTACAACAGCCAACCGTCCTTCTCTCTCAGCGGGGAGTGATCGCGGGTGTCAGGAAGCAATCGGAGCCCCCAGCCCCGTGCAACGGAGTCCCCACTGCTGAGTGGGGGTGGGAGCGCGCCACTGGCGGCGCATGCTCGCCCGCCCCCTAGCTGCAGGCGCACGACTGACGTAGGTCTACGTCAGTTTGAGCAGGGGGGCAGCACTGCCGCAGTAAAAAGGCGGCGGGCGGTCGGGAAGGGGTTAAATGTTACTAAAAAAATGTACCTTTCGTTTTCAATCTGCAGCGCTGTAATTTTCTGTAAAATGCAATGCCATATGGCATCCTGGAGGTGTTCTTTGGTTTACTGATTCTTCCAGAAGTCTGCACTAAGACACAGGTCAGATTTTGGGCATGTAACAAAAATGTCATTCTTTTTGAGATACTCCCAAAGGGAAATCATGTCTAAAGAGATGCAGACCCTACAGATTCCTTCCGCACATGGACACAGACAAACTAACCGATATTTCTTCAGAATAACCAACGGTAGGATTCTGCAACAAAATTTGTTAAAATCCCTGCAATGTACAGAGATTATTAAGAGGGGAATGTTTTTTACTCTTTAAAATACACTAAACATCAAATCTGTTTTATAGTTTTTTATAGTTTTGGATATCCACAGTCTGATTTTGTTGCCTTCTTTGTATAGATGTGAAAAACTCCACTGAAAATAAAATGATTCTTTGACCCCTGATTAGCTAAAAGAAACCTTTAGTAAGACAGTATACAGGCTGCCATTAAGTTCTTAACCTCCCTGGCGGTATTCCCGAGTGTGGCTCGGGGTGGGATTTCACTGCCATAAGCGGTAACCCTGAGCCACACTCGGGGTACCGCCAGGGAGCATCGCTGGATCCTTGTAGAGGTTACTTACCTTGTCGCCGGGATCCAGCGATGTGTCCCTTCGGCATAAGGAGGCCGGATCTTCCGCCCGATGCTTGTAAGCCCCGACTTCCGTCTCCTGCGACGTGACGCTCGCAGGGGGGGGGGGGGGTGGAACCGGCGGCAAATTACAAAGTAAAAAACACAAACACACTGATTTCATTACAAAATAAAATAAATTGATATTAGTTTGCCCCCCAGTGCCCTTTCCTGTAGTTTTACTGTACTTATATATATATATATATATATATATATATATATATATATAGAGTACAGACCAAAAGTTTGTACCCACCTTCTCATTCAAAGAGTTTTCTTTATTTTTATGACTATGAAAATTGTAGATTCACACTGAAGGCATCAAAACTATTAATTAACAGATGCGGAATTATATACATAACAAAAAAGTGTGAAACAACTGAAAATATGTCATATTCTAGGTTCTTCAAAGTAGCCACCTTTTGCTTTGATTACTGCTTTGCACACTCTTGGCATTCTCTTGATGAGCTTCAAGAGGTAGTCACCTGAAATGGTCTTCCAATAGTCTTGAAGGAGTTCCCAGAGATGCTTAGCACTTGTTGGCCCTTTTGCCTTCACTCTGCGGTCCAGCTCACCCCAAACCATCTCGATTGAGTTCAGGTCTGGTGACTGTGGAGGCCAGGTCATCTGGCGCAGCACCCCATCACTCTTCTTCTTGGTCAAATAGTCCTTACACAGCCTGGAGGTGTGTTTGGGGTCATTGTCCTGTTGAAAAATAAATGATGGTCCAACTAAACGCAAACCGGATGGAATAGCATGCCGCTGCAAGATGCTGTGGTAGCCATGCTGGTTCAGTATGCCTTCAATTTTGAATAAATCCCCAACAGTGTCACCAGAAAAGCACCCCCACACCATCACACCTCCTCCTCCATGCTTCACGGTGGGAACCAGGCATGTAGAGTCCATTCGTTCACCTTTTCTGCACCGCACAAAGACACGGTGGTTGGAACCAAAGATCTCCAATTTGGACTCAACAGACCAAAGCACAGATTTCCACTGGTCTAATGTCCATTCCTTGTGTTCTTTAGCCCAAACAAGTCTCTTCTGCCACTTGTTTTCCTGTACTTAGCTGCTTTTTTCTTGCTATAATACAAATTCTAACCAGGGCTGTCTTTATTCGTGATTGGACCCTGGGTGAAAAATGTTCTTGGGCCCTCTTGAATCCACTTATCAACTATTTGGGGGCTCAAGGGGCAGCTGCTTTGGGCCCCAAAACAATGACTAGAGGGCTACAGGGCAGCTGCCCCTTTTGCCCTGTGTTAACTACTTGCCTATAGTGCACTTTCACCCCCTTCCTGCCCAGACCGATTTTCAGCTTTCAGCGCTCTCACAATTTGAATGACAATTACTCAGTCATGCAACACTGTACCCATAAAAAAATTGTGTCCTTTTCTTCACATAAATAGAGCTTTCTTTTGATGGTATTTAATCACTACTGGGTTTTTTATTTTTTGTGCTATAAATAAAAAAAGACTGAAAATATTGTGAAAAAAACGCATTTTTCTTTGTTTCTGTCATAAAATTTTGCAAATTAGTAATTTTTATTCACAAATTTTGGCCAAAATTTATACTGCTACTTATCTTTGGTAAAAATAACCCAAATAAGTGTATATTATTTGATCTTTGTGAAAGTTATAGAGTCCACAAGTTATGGTGCTAATCATTAAACATGTATCACACTTGATCACACCTGATGTACTGAAGGCCTATCTCATTTCTTGAGACACTAAAAAGTCAGGAAAGTACAAATACCCCCCAAATGACCCCTTTTTGGAAAGTAGACATTTCAAGGTATTTAATAAGGGGCATGGTGAGTTTTTTGAAGTTGTAATGTTTTCCCACAATTCTTTGCAAAATGAAATTTTTTTTTTTTTACAAATTGACGTATTAACAGGTTATTTCTCTCACACAGCATATGTATACTTGGAACTACACCCCAAAACACATTCTACTACTCCTCCTGAGTATGGCGATACCACATGTGTGAGACTTTTTCACAGCCTGCCAGATACAGAGGCCTAACATCCAAGTAGCACCGTCCGGCATTCTAGAAGCAGAAATTACACATATAATTTCCTGACAACCTATCACAATTTTGAAGGCCTTGGAGCACCAGGACAATGGAAACCCCCATAAAATGACCCAATTTTGGAAAGCAAACAGCCCAACATATAATTTTAGAGGCATAATGAGTCTTTTGAATATGTCATTTTTTTGCACAAGTTTTTGGAAAATATGGAAAGAAAATGAAAACGCATTTTTTTTTACACAAAGCTGTCCATTTATGCAATATTTTGAACACATAGCATGTACATAGCAAAAATTACACCCCAAAATACATTCTGCTATTCCCTGCTGAGTATGGCGATACCACATGTGTAAAACTTTTACACAGCCTAGCCACATACAGAGTCCCAACATCCAAGTAGCACTTTACACAAAGTTGTCCATTTATTCACTTTTAAGACTGGGCCTATTTTTGACACTTGGTATTAACAAGCTAAAATCATTTTTTTTTTTGCTAGAAAACTACTTAGAACCCCCAAACATTGTATATTTTTTTTTAGCAAAGACCCTAGAGAATAAAATGGAGATCGTTGCAATATTTTTTATCACACCATATTTGCTCAGCAGTCTTCCAAATGCAATTTGTTTTAAAAAAATTCACTTATTTGAATTAAAAAATAACAAAACAGTAAATTTAGCCCAATTTTTTTCCATAATGTGAAAAATAATGTTACGCCGAGTAATTAGATACCCAACATGTCATGCTTCAAAATTGCGCACGCTCACGGAATGGCGCCAAACATTGGTACTTAAAAATCCCCATAGCATACATTTTAAACATTTCTACAGGTTACCAGCTTAGAGTTACAGAGGAGGTCTAGGGCTCAAATTATTGCTCTCGCTCTAACGATTGCGGTGATACCTCAAATGTGTGGTTTGAACACCGCTTACATATGTGGGCGGGACTTGCGTATGCGTTCGCTTCTGCACGCGAGCTAACGGGGACAGGGCGCTTTCATTTTTTTTTTTTTTTCTCAAATATTTTATTTATACCAAGAAAAGAGCAAACAAGGTCAAATGAATACAACTTACATCAGTGATAAACCAATAGTAGTAATGTGCACCTATATGGGTGCCCTAATAACAGTATACCAAACCTTACATATCAGAACAAGGCAGCAGCCACGGCTGGGGCCAAAGCCCATGAGACACTTGCAAGCAATGTTCAACAGGATTAGGTTGCTGCCGAGACTACGATATCTATTTCGTCTTCTCCTTGATTTTCTAAAGTAAGGAAAAAAAGAAAAAAAAAAAAAAACAAAACAGAAAAGGAAAAAAGAAAAAGATAAACAAACAAACAAACAACACACCAAAAAAAAGGAAAAAATGGACGCATGTGGTCATGATTAGGGTTGAGCGAACACCTAGATGTCCGTGTTCGACGGGTTCGGCCGAACTTTAAAAAAAAGTCCGGGTCCGTGTCCCGGACTTTTACCGAACTTTTCCCGGACACCGAACCCCATTGAAGTCAATGGGGACCTGAACTTTAAGGCACTAAAATGGCTCTAAAACACCAAAGGAAAGGGCTAGAGTGCTGCAAATGGCAGCAAAACGTAATTAAGAGCATGGCAAGTGCTCTGCAAACAAATGTGGATAGGGAAATAACTTAAAACAACAAAAAAAAACAGAAAAATAAAACAATGTTCTTCTTCATCTCTGAAGGACGAGGCCCATATGGAGTAGGAGGGAGGTTAAGGTGGTGGTGGATGTGGCGGTGACATAGGCGTGCGCACAGGGTGTGCTGGGTGTGCCTGGGCACACCCTAATCACCTAGGGCACATAGCATTGCCAGTGAGGAGATGGGAAAGATCTCCCTGGGACCTGCTCTGCTCTATTTCTCCTTGCCTACAGGTACATGGCCCCGATACATTACTCTCCCTGCTGGCAAACACATGCATGTGTATTTCAACTTTGGGGTGCACACCTTAATGCAATAGGCTGCGCACACCTATGGGCGGTGTAGGTGGAAGCGGCGGTGGAGGAGGACCAGGGCCGGATTAACAGCATCATGGGCTTGGTGCTGAGGATTTTGAAGGGCCTTAGGGCCGTGCCTTGCCATGCACCCAGAGGAGGAAGGGTGCAGCCATGCATGCCTAATTCAACATGGGATGCTGTCTCTGAAGCCCATAAACACATCCATGCATCGCCAACTGTCCCTCCTTGTCCGGCCTTCACGCTGTGTGGGGAGGTTCTGAGGGTGCTGCCTGGGGAAGCGAGCATAGAAGCCAGACTTCTGTGTTTACAAGTGACAGAAGAGCGGTAACAGTGAATATGGCCAACCCGGGGCCTATATAAAAGGTAGGGGCCTGGAGCTGCAGCTCCAATAGCCCCTACATTAATCTGGCCCTGAGGAGGAGGACGAGGTAGCCAACACTGCTTCTTTTCACAAATTTTAAATGAGGGTACACCCCAAAAGAGTGAGAAAGAGCAAAAATGGAACAATGGGTGGGTAAGGTCGGTATCCATTGCTATTCTGCATAAGGTACGGAAAAGTCCCGTGGGATCCATGCCTGGTTCATTTTAATGAACGTGAGCTTGTCCACATTGTCTCTGGACAGGCGGCTGCGCTTGTCTGTTATAACGCCCCCAGCCGTGCTAAATACCCGTTCAGATAATACACTGGCTGCAGGGCACGCCAGCACCTCCAAGGCGTAAAGGGCAAGCTCAGGCCATGTGCCCAATTTGGAGACCCAGAAGTTGAAGGGGGCAGACCCGTCATTCACTACATGTAGGCGTGTGCACACATACTGCTCCACCATGTTGGTAAAATGCTGCCTCCTGCTAAGACGTTCCATCTGAGCTGCTGGTGCTGCTGTTTGTTGTGGCGTGCTGACAAAGCTTTTCCACATTTCGGCCATGCTAACCCTGCCTTCTGAGGTGCTGGCGGTGCCCTGGTTGCGTTGGCGACCTCCTCCTCCTCCTCCTCTGCCTTGTGCTTCCACTGTGGCCCCGCTGTCAGATGGGAATGCCAGCAGCATGGCGTCTACCAGCGTGCGCTTGTACTCGCGCATCTTGCGATCGCGCTCCAGTGAGTGAATTAAGGACGGTACGTTGTCCTTGTAACGGGGATCCAGCAGCGTGGCCACCCAGTAATCAGCACAAGTTAGAATGTGGGCAACTCGGCGGTCGTTGTGGAGACACTGCAGCATGTAATCGCTCATGTGTGCCAGGCTGCCCAGAGGCAACGAAAGGCTGTCCTCTGTGGGAGGTGTATGGTCCGTGTCCTCTGTATCCCCCCAGCCACGCACCAGTGATGGCCATGAGCTGGCCTGGGTGCCACCCTGCTGTGAACATGGTTCCATCTCCTCCTCCAGCTCCTCCTCCTCCTCATCCTCCTCATCCTCCAGAACTGTGCCCCTGCTGGACAATTGCGTCCCTGGCGTTTGCGTGTGCAGGAACCCACCCTCGGAGCCCCTTGCGAATGACTGCCCTGAAAGCCTTGGAAATGTTACCTCTTCATCCTCCTCCTCCTCCTCATCCTGTGCCACATCCTCTTCCATCATCGCCCGAATTGTTTTTTCAAGGAGGCATAGAAGTGGGATAGTTAAGCTGAGAACGGCGTCATTGCCACTGGCCATGTTGGTGGAGTACTCAAAACAGCGCAACAAGGCACACAGGTCTCGCATGGAGGCCCAGTTAAATTAAATAGCGGAATAGAAAATATGATCCAAAAAAAGTGTATGTATATCACACGTACACAACCACACTAGGCCCCAATTACTATTGTTTGTACCCCTAAAAGGCTAGATGAGGAGTAGGGGGAGTATGGAACAGGCAGCACCCTCAAACCTTCAGAAGTATGAGATGAACCCCAACAACTTGGAAAGGTGGATCTCTCTCACACGTACCGACACAGACTATCCCGCAATTCAATTGATCCTCAAAGGTTTTTATTGAATAGCGGAATAGGAAATATGATCAAAAAAAGTGTATGTATCTCGCACGTACACAACCACACTAGGCCCCAATTACTATTGTTTGTACCCCTAAAAGGCTAGATGAGGAGTAGGGGGGGTATGGAACAGGCAGCACCCTCAAACCTTCAGAAGTATGAGATGAACCCCAACAACTTGGAAAGGTGGATCTCTCTCACACGTACCGACACAGACTATCCCGCAATTCAATTGATCCTCAAAGGTTTTTATTGAATAGCGGAATAGGAAATATGATCAAAAAAAGTGTATGTATCTCGCACGTACACAACCACACTAGGCCCCAATTACTATTGTTTGTACCCCTAAAAGGCTAGATGAGGAGTAGGGGGGGTATGGAACAGGCAGCACCCTCAAACCTTCAGAAGTATGAGATGAACCCCAACAACTTGGAAAGGTGGATCTCTCTCACACGTACCGACACAGACTATCCCGCAATTCAATTGATCCTCAAAGGTTTTTATTGAATAGCGGAATAGGAAATATGATCAAAAAAAGTGTATGTATCTCGCACGTACACAACCACACTAGGCCCCAATTACTATTGTTTGTACCCCTAAAAGGCTAGATGAGGAGTAGGGGGGGTATGGAACAGGCAGCACCCTCAAACCTTCAGAAGTATGAGATGAACCCCAACAACTTGGAAAGGTGGATCTCTCTCACACGTACCGACACAGACTATCCCGCAATTCAATTGATCCTCAAAGGTTTTTATTGAATAGCGGAATAGGAAATATGATCAAAAAAAGTGTATGTATCTCGCACGTACACAACCACACTAGGCCCCAATTACTATTGTTTGTACCCCTAAAAGGCTAGATGAGGAGTAGGGGGGGTATGGAACAGGCAGCACCCTCAAACCTTCAGAAGTATGAGATGAACCCCAACAACTTGGAAAGGTGGATCTCTCTCACACGTACCGACACAGACTATCCCGCAATTCAATTGATCCTCAAAGGTTTTTATTGAATAGCGGAATAGGAAATATGATCAAAAAAAGTGTATGTATCTCGCACGTACACAACCACACTAGGCCCCAATTACTATTGTTTGTACCCCTAAAAGGCTAGATGAGGAGTAGGGGGGGTATGGAACAGGCAGCACCCTCTAACCTTCAGAAGTATGAGATGAACCCCAACAACTTGGAAAGGTGGATCTCTCTCACACGTACCGACACAGACTATCCCGCAATTCAATTGATCCTCAAAGGTTTTTATTGAATAGCGGAATAGGAAATATGATCAAAAAAAGTGTATGTATCTCGCACGTACACAACCACACTAGGCCCCAATTACTATTGTTTGTACCCCTAAAAGGCTAGATGAGGAGTAGGGGGGGTATGGAACAGGCAGCACCCTCAAACCTTCAGAAGTATGAGATGAACCCCAACAACTTGGAAAGGTGGATCTCTCTCACACGTACCGACACAGACTATCCCGCAATTCAATTGATCCTCAAAGGTTTTTATTGAATAGCGGAATAGGAAATATGATCAAAAAAAGTGTATGTATCTCGCACGTACACAACCACACTAGGCCCCAATTACTATTGTTTGTACCCCTAAAAGGCTAGATGAGGAGTAGGGGGGGTATGGAACAGGCAGCACCCTCAAACCTTCAGAAGTATGAGATGAACCCCAACAACTTGGAAAGGTGGATCTCTCTCACACGTACCGACACAGACTATCCCGCAATTCAATTGATCCTCAAAGGTTTTTATTGAATAGCGGAATAGGAAATATGATCAAAAAAAGTGTATGTATCTCGCACGTACACAACCACACTAGGCCCCAATTACTATTGTTTGTACCCCTAAAAGGCTAGATGAGGAGTAGGGGGGGTATGGAACAGGCAGCACCCTCAAACCTTCAGAAGTATGAGATGAACCCCAACAACTTGGAAAGGTGGATCTCTCTCACACGTACCAACACAGACTATCCCCCAATTTAACTGATCCCCAAAGGTTTTTGATTAAATAGCGGAATAGAAAATATGATCCCAAAAAAGTGTATGTATATCACACGTACACAACCACACTAGGCCCCAATTACTATTGTTTGTACCCCTAAAAGGCTAGGAGTAGGGGGAGTATGGAACAGGCAGCACCCTCAAACCTTCAGAAGTATGAGATGAACCCCAACAACTTGGAAAGGTGGATCTCTCTCACACGTACCAACACAGACTATCCCCCAATTTAACTGATCCCCAAAGGTTTTTGATTAAATAGCGGAATAGAAAATATGATCCCAAAAAAGTGTATGTATATCACACGTACACAACCACACTAGGCCCCAATTACTATTGTTTGTACCCCTAAAAGGCTAGGAGTAGGGGGAGTATGGAACAGGCAGCACCCTCAAACCTTCAGAAGTATGAGATGAACCTCAACAACTTGGAAAGGTGGATCTCTCTCACACGTACCAACACAGACTATCCCCCAATTTAACTGATCCCCAAAGGTTTTTGATTAAATAGCGGAATAGAAAATATGATCCCAAAAAAGTGTATGTATATCACACGTACACAACCACACTAGGCCCCAATTACTATTGTTTGTACCCCTAAAAGGCTAGGAGTAGGGGGAGTATGTAACAGGCAGCACCCTCAAACCTTCAGAAGTATGAGATGAACCCCAACAACTTGGAAAGGTGGATCTCTCTCACACGTACCAACACAGACTATCCCCCAATTTAACTGATCCCCAAAGGTTTTTGATTAAATAGCGGAATAGAAAATATGATCCCAAAAAAGTGTATGTATATCACACGTACACAACCACACTAGGCCCCAATTACTATTGTTTGTACCCCTAAAAGGCTAGGAGTAGGGGGAGTATGGAACAGGCAGCACCCTCAAACCTTCAGAAGTATGAGATGAACCTCAACAACTTGGAAAGGTGGATCTCTCTCACACGTACCAACACAGACTATCCCCCAATTTAACTGATCCCCAAAGGTTTTTGATTAAATAGCGGAATAGAAAATATGATCCCAAAAAAGTGTATGTATATCACACGTACACAACCACACTAGGCCCCAATTACTATTGTTTGTACCCCTAAAAGGCTAGGAGTAGGGGGAGTATGGAACAGGCAGCACCCTCAAACCTTCAGAAGTATGAGATGAACCCCAACAACTTGGAAAGGTGGATCTCTCTCACACGTACCAACACAGACTATCCCCCAATTTAACTGATCCCCAGAGGTTTTTGATTAAATAGCGGAATAGAAAATATGATCCCAAAAAAGTGTATGTATATCACACGTACACAACCACACTAGGCCCCAATTACTATTGTTTGTACCCCTAAAAGGCTAGGAGTAGGGGGAGTATGGAACAGGCAGCACCCTCAAACCTTCAGAAGTATGAGATGAACCTCAACAACTTGGAAAGGTGGATCTCTCTCACACGTACCAACACAGACTATCCCCCAATTTAACTGATCCCCAAAGGTTTTTGATTAAATAGCGGAATAGAAAATATGATCCCATAAAAGCGTATGTATATCACACGTACACAACCACACTAGGCCCCAATTACTATTGTTTGTACCCCTAAAAGGCTAGGAGTAGGGGGAGTATGGAACAGGCAGCACCCTCAAACCTTCAGAAGTATGAGATGAACCCCAACAACTTGGAAAGGTGGATCTCTCTCACACGTACCAACACAGACTATCCCCCAATTTAACTGATCCCCAGAGGTTTTTGATTAAATAGCGGAATAGAAAATATGATCCCAAAAAAGTGTATGTATATCACACGTACACAACCACACTAGGCCCCAATTACTATTGTTTGTACCCCTAAAAGGCTAGGAGTAGGGGGAGTATGGAACAGGCAGCACCCTCAAACCTTCAGAAGTATGAGATGAACCCCAACAACTTGGAAAGGTGGATCTCTCTCACACGTACCAACACAGACTATCCCCCAATTTAACTGATCCCCAGAGGTTTTTGATTAAATAGCGGAATAGAAAATATGATCCCAAAAAAGTGTATGTATATCACACGTACACAACCACACTAGGCCCCAATTACTATTGTTTGTACCCCTAAAAGGCTAGGAGTAGGGGGAGTATGGAACAGGCAGCACCCTCAAACCTTCAGAAGTATGAGATGAACCCCAACAACTTGGAAAGGTGGATCTCTCTCACACGTACCAACACAGACTATCCCCCAATTTAACTGATCCCCAAAGGTTTTTGATTAAATAGCGGAATAGAAAATATGATCCCAAAAAAGTGTATGTATATCACACGTACACAACCACACTAGGCCCCAATTACTATTGTTTGTACCCCTAAAAGGCTAGATGAGGAGTAGGGGGAGTATGGAACAGGCAGCACCCTCAAACCTTCAGTATGAGATTGTGTTCACTGTACCCCACAAAGATTGAGTTCACTGCACCCCACAATGATTGTGTTCACTGCACCCCACAAAGATTGTGTTCACTGCACCTCACAAAGATTGTGTTCACTGTACCCCCCAAAGATTGTGTTCACTGCACCCCACAAAGATTCTGTTCACTGTACCCCACAAAGATTGTGTTCACTGCACCCCAAAAAGATTGTGTTCACTGCACCCCAAAAAGGATGTTGTTCACTGCACCCCAAAAAGGATGTTGTTCACTCCACCCCAAAAAGATTATGTTCACTGCACCCCACAAAGATTGTGTTCACTGCACCCCAAAAAGATTGTGTTCACTGCACCCCAAAAATGATTTTGTTCACTGCACCCCAAAAAGGATTTTGTTCACTGCACCCCAAAAAGGATGTTGTTCACTCCACCCCAAAAAGATTGTGTTCACTGCACCCCAAAAAGATTGTGTTCACTGCACCCCACAAAGGATTTTGTTCACTGCACCCCAAAAAGATTGTGTTCACTGCACCCCAAAAAGGATGTTGTTCACTGCACCCCAAAAAGGATTTTGTTCACTGCACCCCAAAAAGATTGTGTTCACTGCACCCCACAAAGGATTTTGTTCACTGCACCCCACAAAGATTGTGTTCACTGCACACCAAAAAGGATTGTGTTCACTGCACCCCAAAAAGATTTTGTTCACTGCACCCCAAAAAGATTGTGTTGACTGCAGCCCAAAAAGATTGTGTTCACTGCAGCCCAAAAAGATTGTGTTCACTGCAGCCCAAAAAGATTGTGTTCACTGCAGCCCAAAAAGATTGTGTTCACTGCAGCCCAAAAAGATTGTGTTCACTGCAGCTCACACACAGAAAAATGGATGTGGATCACTGACACCTGCCTATCTCCAATCCCACACCACACAGCAATATCGATTGTAGTTTGTAGAACACAGTTTCCCTAAAATTCAGCAGACTCTGTCCCTAACAGGATTGAGAAGAGATCGTAGATCAGGATTGAGTGCAGACCCCACCCCCCACACAGCAATATCGATTGTAGTTTGTAGAAGACACTGACCCTATATAATTCAGCAGACTCTATCCCTAAAATGCCTACAACTCGCCCTGCCTAAACACTCCGACCTGTCCCTCAATTCTATCCGGACACAAATGGTTTTTTCCTGCCTATCTTTCCCTAATCAGCAGCCAGCACGTTGATGTGTGCTCTGTCCCTGAATCTAAGCAGCATAATGACGCCGCTGCGGCTGCCTCGAACTTATAAAGACTTGGTCACATGCTTCAGACGGCCAATCACAGCTACTGAGACATTTGCAGGCATGGCTGGGATGGCTTAAGGCACACCAGTTAAACGATTGTTGATTGGCTGTTGAAAGCCCGCCATGAAAAGAGCGCCAAAGCATGCAAAACCCGGAAATAAAACGACCGAACACGGATTTTTACCCGAACATACAGTAAAGTGTCCGTGTCCGTGTTCGGGTACAAAAAATCCAATTATTCGGTACGAACACGAATAATACAGTCCGTGTTCGCTCAACACTAGTCATGATACATATATTATGTGCACCATTCATTTTCTCATTGTTCACTTGAAACAGCGGCCTTTGCCGGGCACAATAAGTTTTGCCCCCGTTCCGAAAGCATAAAGAGATTCCACGGCCCCCATGTTTTATTATATGATTCCTTTTTAAGTTGTGCAGAGAGGCGTAGGTCTTCCATTTTATTTACTTCTTCAATTTTGCGAATACAATCACTAATTGTTGGAGGAAAGTGTAACTTCCAAAACAGAGGGATACAGGACTTAGCTGCGTTCAGAATATGGAATAAGATCGATCTCTTATACTTCTCAAGAGGGATGGTAGAGACATGTAGCAAGAAAAAGGCGGGGTTGTTCGGGATCTCCCAATCAGTGAATTCTTGAATTAAGGCACTTACGTCACTCCAGAAACGAGATAACCGTGAACAGGACCAGAAAATATGCAATACTGTACCCAGTTCCTCCTTGCATCTCCAGCAGCGGTCTGAGTTATTCGGGGAGAACTTGTGAAGCAAGGAAGGGACTCGATACCATCTCATGAGGAGTTTATATTTTAATCTCCTGGATCTTAGTACAAACAGGAATCTTTAGAGCCAACGTAAATATATTGCGTTCCTGCTTCGCTGTGAATTTATAATTCAGGTCTCTCTCCCATTTTTCCAGACAGGGCAAGCGTCTGTCTGCTGACGTCAGAGACAATAAGTAGTAAACCTTAGATAACAGTCTAGGTAGGAGCTCCATACCTGAGCAATATTCTTCAAATAGCGTAAGGTCTCTACTTAATGTCTCCGGATTTGGCAATGAATATAAAAAATGGTTCAATTGTATGACGTTCCAAAAAGGAAGTCGAAAAGGCCCCTGTGGGTCAGTGAGCTGTGCGATAGTAACCCAGCTGCCTTCCTTTAAAAAGTGTGCGGCCTGAAAAAATTCCCTTTTTTTCAAATCCCATAGTGGGCCATCCAATATACCCGGCATAAAAGCTGGGTTGCCCAAAACCGGAGTCAAGGGAGAGTCAAATGTGGTCAACATTGGGCATTTCATAAGTAAGGATGAGACCCTCAGGGTTGGTCCAATCGTTGGATGTTGTAAAAGGTCTCGAGAATGCGAGGTACTGCGCCACGGTGCTCCACCCAGGTCTACTTCTGACTGTAGTTGCTCAATGTGTACCCACAGCTTAAGGCTAGAATGACGTCTCCAGTCAATGATTCTACTCAAATGTATTGCCTGATAGTATTTGAGAATATCCGGTAAGGCCAGGCCTCCCGTTAACTTTGGCCGGGATAGTTGGGCACGAGAGATACGAGGTTTTTTGTTAGCCCATACGAAACTAATGAATACAGAGTGAACTCTTTTAAAAAAAGAGGAAGGAATGGTAGTGGGTAAGGCTTGAAGTAGGTAGAGCAGCTTAGGAAGTATGCACATCTTTAAAAGGTTGAACCTCCCGAACCATGAGTGCAAACCCTGGTTCCATCCTTCTAGAAGTACGCGAATGCAATCTAATAGAGGGGGAAAGTTGACCGTATATGTTGCAGACAGATCGGGTGGGATATAAGTACCCAGATATTGGAGGGCTGTATCAGTCCATCGAAATGGTAAATTGTCTTTGAGCTGATGGAGCAGATCTGGAGGTAGTCCAATGCCCATAGCTTCGGACTTACCATAATTTATTTTTAAGTTGGATAGCCTACCATATATATCAAATTCACGCAGGAGGTTCGGGACGGAGATCATTGGTTTAGTCAGATAAAATAATAGGTCATCCGCATATGCAGAGACCTTATGTTCGGTGTTCCCCGCACATATTCCGGAGATGTATGGATTAAGACGGACTTTGCACAGGAAAGGCTCCATGGATAAGGCAAAGAGTAAAGGAGAGAGCGGACAACCCTGGCGCGTTCCGTTAGCTATCCGAAATGGTTCAGACAAAAGCCCATTGGCCTTTACTTGTGCGGAGGGATCAGAGTAGACTTGAGATATCCATGAGATCATGTTAATTCCTAGACCAATATAGCGGAGGACCGAGAACATATACCGCCAATCTACTCGGTCAAACGCTTTTTCCGCGTCTGTACTAAGGAAGATGCTAGGCGTAGTGGTCTTAGATGCAATATGTACCAGATTAAGTACCTTGGTGGTATTATCCCTGGCCTCTCTGGTTGGGATGAATCCCACCTGGTCCAAATGTACCAGAGAACCCAGATGAGGTGAAAGCCGTGAGGCCAAGAGTTTGGTAAGGATTTTTAGGTCAGTATTTGAGAGTGATATGGGGCGATAACTGCTGCAGGCTGCTGGGTCCTTCCCCTCTTTTGGGATGAGTGAAATATGTGCCTTCAAAGTATCATAATGTAAGGAAGCACTGGAGCCCAACCCATTGAAAAGAGCAATCATATGAGGCCCCAGAATAGGGAAAAATGTCCGGTAATAATGAAACGTAAGTCCATCAGGACCAGGAGCTTTATCTACCCTGAAGGAGTTGAGTGCAGCACTCAGCTCCTCCAGAGATATTGGTCCCTCCAGCTCTCACTGAACTTCCAGCGAGAGCTTTGGAAGTTGAGAGGTAGCAATATACTCCTCCATTTGGGATAATGGTATCCGTCTATCTTGCAGGTCGTAAAGAGATGCGTAAAAGTCATGGAATGTCCTCAAGATATGTTGTGGGAGAGACATTTTCTGACCTGAGGCAGAGAAAATGTGAGGGATGTAAGCAGCCTTCCGTTGTTCCCGGACTGTCCGTGCCAGAAGCTTTCCACACTTGTCCCCTGAAATATATGTGTGTTGGCGGCACCTCTGTAAGTCTGCCCTAGCTTTAGAATATAAGAGATCGTTGACCTGTTTGCGTAAAAAAGTCAACTCCTGTTCTATGACTAAATCTTGTCATCTCTTATGGAGTAGCTCCAGATCATGTATTTTGGTCAAGAGGGAATTCAAGGTCCCGCAGCTCTTTTTCTTAATCCAAGCACCATTTTTTATTAAAATCCCCCTGATTACCACCTTGTGTGCTTCCCAAACGACACCCGGGTTGCAATCCGTCATCCCATTAATAGCGAAGTAAGCATCCAATTCTTTGGATACCTCTTCTATGACCGTCGGTAATTGTAACAGACTCTCATTGAGACGCCAATACCGTGTGCCCGCAGTAAGAGCCTCAGAAAGGGCATAAGTTAAGGAAATAGCCGCGTGGTCCGAGTATGTAACGGGATCAATACAGGTCGACTTAACTGCATGTATATGGCGGTGTGGGATCAAGAAAAAAACTATCCTCGAGTAGGAGCTGTGAGGGTTCGAGTAGAACGTATAGTCCCTCTCCCCAGTATGTTGCAGACGCCACACATCCACCAATTGGGAGTTGTGTAGTGCCTGCAGGATTCATTTGTGGGTGCGGGGGGAAATCGAAGATCGACCCGCCGACGTATCCACCACAGGTACTAAGGGTATATTGAAGTCACCTCCAACAATTAATACCCCCTCTGCGAAAGCCGATAATTTGGACAAGGTGCGAGTGACGAAATGATCCTGTTTATCGTTGGGGACATATAATGTGGCAAAAGTAACCACAATATCTCCCACCTTGCCCTTGAGAAACAGATACCGACCATATTAATCCCTACAAGTCTCAGTATGTGTCCATGGTATCTTGGCGGAGATCAATATGGACACTCCCCTAGATTTTGCCATAGCATTAGTGGAATGATATGTGAATGGGTAATGACAGTTTCTCAAAACTGGAAGTCGGTCATCCCTAAAATGAGTTTCCTGAATAAAGGCTACGTCTATTTTACGATGTCTAAGGTCATTAAGCAACAGCCTGCGTTTTTCGGGGATATTCAACCCTTTTATATTTAAGGACCACACCTTTAATGCGTCCATGAAGAAACAATAAAAAAAAAAAAAAAAAAGAGAAAGATTTAAAAGAAAAAAAAGAGACTAAATAAGCAGAAAACCTGCAAAAGCGCACTAAGGAATGATTCTCACACAGTGCGCTAGCCTAAGGAGGGGGGTGGATGGAGAGGGAGGGATGAGTAAGTACAGAGACCCATCCCCGCCTACCCAGCTCAGCCAATTAAATAATAAAGCAATAAACAATACAATACATGGCACTTTAAAAAAAAAAAAAATACAGCATATTTCAAAACAGAGGGCATCATCAATCAATCCCCAATGCACCGTAAGAAGAAAATAAGATAATACAAGAAATGGAAACAAAAAATAAAGAGGGAGAGAAAATGAGCTGCCTCTCTATCACCACCACTGGCATTAGAGAGGCCCCCCTATATCCCTGTTTGAGACGTTCCCTCAAGAAATGTACGTAAAGTCCCCCTCATGCAAGAGAGCCCCCTAGACTACCCCATTCCCACCCCAGGTATCCCAATTCCTTTTCTTCTAAGAGGCCCTACTATATATATTGCTTAAGAAAGCTTCAGTCCTCCTATATATAAACAAAAAAAAGCCATAAATAATAGAATGCTAATGCATAGAGAGACGGTAGGGCGCCCAGGCCATTCCGCCATTGCCGGCCTCTCTCAAGGTCCTAACGGATCCCCGGATTCTATTCCCCGACCGGGATATCCACCAGGTCAGATCTATATTGCAACTCAGTTTCTCCCCTAAGTCATACCAGTAAAAGTTACAAACATTACAGGTATTGCAATCAAATTAACCAAAGAAAGAAAAAAAATAAAAATAAATACAATATAATGCACCCAAGGGAGTCTCCCCCCATGCAGCCCCCCCACCTCCCATCTGCCTACCATATACAATCCTGGAGTTCCATATCCGGTTAGAAAGTGGAAACAAATGGTAACAGAGTATAAGGCACTCCAGACTAACTTTAGGAGTCAATCAAGATATTCCATAAATGCTTGCAGCTATCCCCCCTCATTCACAGTATAGCATAATATATATTACCGGGGGGGACAGCATATCCATCATTGAATGATGGTGGGGTAGTGCAATGTGTTTATTCAATGGAAATGCTATTTCCAAAGGCAATGTTATCAATTCTGATGGCTTCTGTCCTCAGGGAATCAAAGAGTAGGACTAATGGGGGGTAGCAAGAGGGGGGGGGGTGATGGGTAGTGGAGGTAATGAGATATTTATTTTATGTATTCATTTTTTATTTTTACACAGTTTTAAAAAAAAAAAATTTTGATCATTTTGATATTCCAATTACAAGGAATGTAATTATCCCTTGTAATAGAAATAGGCATGACAGGTCCTCTTTATTGTGAGATCTGGGGTCAAAAAGACCTCACACCTCACAACTACACTAAAACAGAAAAAAAAAATTGTTGAAAAAGAAAAAAAGAAAAAAAAAAAAAAAAAACGGCCCTTTAAAACGGTTGCTAAGCAACGGCTTTTGATGTAGCTTCGGTCCTCCAAGACCATAGAGTCGAGTGAGGGCCATCTTGCCCTCACTCGACTTCCTGTCTCTGAGGATCCAGGACCAGATAGTTTTCCCCGCTGCTGGCGGGTCCGGTAAGCTGGGAAAACGTCTGAGACGCGGCGGGAGGGGGGGGGGGCACCTATTCCCCTGCACCGTAAGGGTAATTGCACGGCGAATCCGCCATTGGGACCACCCTTATCTGAAAGCCAACCGCCCGCCGTTTAAAAAAATACCGGGGTTATGGCAGCTATCTGTTGCCATAACCCCAGTATTTAGCTTTAAATGGCCAACGTATATAGTCGTTAGGCGGTCGGTAAGTGGTTGCATGTATATAGCAAAAATTGCACCCCAAAATACATTCTATAAAGGAAAGTGTACAGGAATAGTCCGAGTCCATCTCCGATCTGCTACTATTATCGATTTCAAATTCCGAATCGGGGATCAGAATTGGATTCGGATACTGATGAGAGCTCCCCGGTGCTCTCATCAGTCATGGAGAGGACCTGAAGGGCCTCCTCGCTGCTGTACATCCTTTTTGACATGCTGGCTGTGATGGGCTGTGCGTCGGGTGACGGTTGACTGCGGATGATCACTGATGGGTGCCAGGTGACCGATGGGTTGACAGGTGACGGTCACTGATGGGTTGACAGATGACGGTGACTGATGGGTTGACAGGTGACAATGACTGATGGGGTGACAGGTGACGAAGACTGATGGGGTGACAGGTGACGAGGACCGATGGGGTTACAGGTGACGATGACTGATGGGGTGACAGGTGACAATGACTGATGGGGTGACAGATGACAATGACTGATGGGGTGACAGGTGACGATGACTGATGGGGTGACAGATGACAATGACTGATGGGGTGACAGGCGACGATGATTGATGGGTTGACAGATGACGATCACTGATGGGGTGACAGGTGATGATGATTGATGGGGTGAGAGATGACGATCACTGATGGGGTGACAGGTGACGACACCAAGTAGTCTAAGGCAAATAGACTTAATTCGAATTCATCTTTAGTGCCAGGGGGAATTAACAGCCTGGCTGTACATGAAGATAGAAGTCATCCAACATTGTGTATTGTTAATTCGAAGTATCCCAATATTCCCTTCTCCTATCCCTAATTTATAGTAAAACACAAACAACCAAATACCCCTGGACTGATTATTGAAACGAGCCAGAGGAAGGAGAACAAAAGAACTGTATGCTGGTAGCCCAGGGGGACCTGGAAAGCCTGACTCTGGCAGTCCTTACGGGGGCAGTACTACATACATACTATGCTTGCTTTTAGCTGTGAATTTAACTGCTATAGGCAAATATTCTTACTGAAGGACAGTGTGTTGTGATTGGCCACAGCTAATCACATGGAACAAATAGGCTGTGAATGGCTCTGTCTGTACAATGTGATCACTGTGCCCAATCACAGCTAGCATACAATAAATGCTATGAAAGGAAGCCATTCATTGTTTACAACTGTTCCGTGGTCTGCTGTGTTTGTTTACAGCAGTTACATGATTCCGGCAGCTATTGACAGATCATGCCAGAGCACGGCCCGTTCTCGGGAGGATGTCATATGATGTGCTCCCAGAACAATAGGGTTCCCGCCCGGCTGCCATTTTACAATGGCATGGGTGGGAAGCAGTTAAAGGATTTGTCCTCCAGGGCTAGTATGAATTTTAAAGGGGGCCCCATGCAAAAAAAAAAAAAATGGCATGGTGTCCCCTCAAAATTATATTATAAATAAATACATTTTCAGAGTGAACCCCACAAAAAAAATGAAAGAAAAAAGCGAGGCCCCCCCCCCCAAAAAAAAAAAGAAGCATGAGGTCCCCTCCAAATTCTATACCAGAGACTTTAGGTCTGGTATGAATTTTAGGAGGGAATCTCATACAAAAATCAAGAAAGTGAGGTCTTCTAAAAAATCTATACCATCAATCATGGTGGGCATTGTGCTTGACATGGTCTATATCGCTGGGCAGTGACATATTGGCAAAGGATGTATGTTTTGTTTTTTTTGTCATAAACTTTCTCTATGTTTTTTTACACTTTTTTTCTTGAATAAGTAAAGGTTCTATGTACCCCTTACTCTTTCACATGGGGAAATATAATATAAATGTGGTGTCATTTATGTATGTTGTATGTTGGTTTTACACATTTTCAATAAAGGATGCATTTTGTACATGGATGGGAGTCAGCAACTTATGTGTATTTTCATGGTATTTCCTTTACATGTATCTTAAAGTACCCTCTAGAACTCTTTTATAATTAAACAATATAGAGGAGGGGGTTGAGCTTGTATCCATCCTAAGTTTGGTGTTTATAGTGTATTGTAGATTGGTGGAATCAGTTCCCTCTATTGGATTAAAGGGGAAAGCCTTGTATACCTTGTAGGACTTTGTGGTGTGTTTTTTTCGAAGGCGTACATTGACTTCCCCCATGGGGCACGCATCCAGAAGTGTCCATGATCGCTGGGTCCTCCAGACCCAGCGCATTACAGATCGGGGTAAAAGGCCAATGACAGAAGTCCTTTACCACGTGATTGCTCTGTCCAATGACGGAGCGATCGTTTGTCAACAAACCGGCACATGTTGGGTTCAACTGTCAGTGAGCCAGTGCAGCAGTGCAAGTGGGCTGGATCTGAAGTGCCCACAGTGCTGTTCTGTGCCTCATCCGTGCCCATTCATGCCTCATCTGTGCTCATCCATACCTCATCTGTACTCATCAATGCTACATCAGTGCTCATCTGTGCCCATTTATGCCTCATCAGTACCCATCCATGCCCATCCATACCTCATCCGTGCTCATCCATGCCACATCATTGCTCATCCGTGCCCAGTAATGCCTCATCTGTGCTCATCAATGCCTCTTTTGTGCTTATTCATGCCTCATCTGTGCTAATCCTTGCCTCATCTTTACCCATCCATGCCACATCAGTACTCATCTGTGCCACATCCATCCCACATCTCATCCATGCCACATTCCTGCCTCATCCGTGCAAATCCTTGCCACATTAGTGCTCATCCATGCCACAACAGTGCTCATCCATGCCACATCAGTGCTCATCCGTACCACATTTATGACATATCAGTGCTCATCCATGCCTCATCCATGTCACATCAATGCTCACCCGTGCCTCATCCATGCCACATCTGTGCTCATTTGTGCCACATCTGTGCTCATTTGTGCCACATCAGTGCTCATCCATGCCACATCAGTGCTAATCCATGCCACATCAGGGCTCATCCATGCCACATCAGTGATTATCCATGATTCATCCGTGTGACTTAAGTGCTTATCCGTGCCACATCCATGCCACATCAGTGCTTATCCGTGCCTCATCCATGCCACATCAGTGCTCATCCGTGCCTCATCCATGCCACATTAGTGCTCACCTGTGCCACATAAGTGCTTAGCTATGCCACATCCATGCCACCACAGTGCTCATCAGTGTTAAATCCATGCCACATCGGTGCTCAACTGTGCCACATCAATGCCATTAGGCACTGTAGTGGCACTGAGTGAGCACAATGCTCATCAGTGCCACTACAGTGCCCATCAGTGCCACTACAGTGCCTCACAAAAGTCAGGAAATTAGATGTGTAATTTATGTCCCTAGAACACCTGACGGTACTCCCTGCATGTTGGGCCTCTGTATGTGGCCATGCTATGTAAAAGTCTCACACATGTGGTATTGCCATACTCAGGAGGAGTAGCAGAATGTGTTTTGGAGTGTAGCTGCAAGTAAGCATATGCCATGTGAGAGACAAAAACCTGTTAATATGACAATTCTGTGAAAGCATAAAATAACTAAAATCTTTATTTTTCAAAAAATTGTGGGAAAAAATTGCAACTTCAAAAAACTCACCATACCTCTTACTAAATACCTTGGAGTTTCAACTTTCCAAAAAGGGGTAACTTGGGGGGGGGGGGGGGGTATTTGCAGTGACCTCGCTTGTCTCAAAAAATGAGATCAGTCAGTACATTAGATGTGATTAGGTGTGATCACTTTTCAATGATTAGTACCATAGCTTGTAGATTCTATAACCTCCACAAAGACCAAATAATATATGCTTATTTGGGTTATTTTTACAAAAGATATGTAGCAGTGTAAATTTTGGACAAAATGTATGAAGACAAATTACTAATTTCCAAATTTTTATAACAGAAATAAAGAACATTTAATTAATTTTATCAAAATGTTCAGTTTTTATTCATCTGTAGCGCAAAAAAAAAAAAAAAAAAAACAGTGGTGATTAAATACCACCAAAAGAACATACATGTGTGAAAAAAGTACATACATTTCATATGGGTACAGTGTTGCATGACTGAGTAATTGTCATTCAAAATGTGAGAGCATTGAAAGCTGAAAATTGACCTGGTTGTAAGGGGGTATAAATGCCCAGTGGGCAAGTGGTTAATCAATCAAGGCATTAAATCATGGCATTGAAATAGATACTAGAGAAGTGGGCTACTTGTACCACAATACTGCGTGTGCTGGGGGATAGACCTCAGTGGTCTCTGCTCCTGCATGCCACTTGTATATGCGAAAAACAGTGACCTCACTTCCTGTATATACAGAAAATTAGGGACTTCACTTCCTGTAAAAACAGAAAATTGGTGACTTCACTTCCTGTGTTGAAGTTCTTCATCCTGCATCAGTGATTATATTAAATTCTAGGCGTGCACACGGGGGGTGCCGGGTGGTCCTGGGCCCACCTTAATCACCCAGTGTGGTGCAGATTCCCCCTGCTGATATTTCACCAAAGCCCCCTCAAAAGGGCTCCTAAAAAAAAAAAACGTAAAAAAAAAATAAAGATTTTTAAAAAATACTGCCCACTGCTCTACTGACACTGTCCATATTTTAAAACATTAAAAAAAATTGTATATTTATTTATAAGAGTGTGTGTGTGTGTGTGTATATATATATATATATATATATATATATATATATATATATACACACACATATATATACATTTACTGTTTATATACCCATTTGTGTTTGAGCCTGGGCCCATCCTAATCAGGTGCAGATTCCCCCTGCTGATATTTCACCAAAGCCCCTTTAAGAGGGCTCCTAAAAAAATTGTAAAAATAAAAATTGTAAAAAAAACAAAAATACAAAAAAAATAATAAGAATAAAAAAAAAAACTACTGACATGTCCACTACACTACTCACACTGACCATATTTTAAAACATTTTTAAAAAATGTACATTTATTTATGAGTGTGTATATATATATATATGTATGTATATATATTTATACATATTTACTGTATATATACATATATACCCATTTGTGTTTGAGCTTTGAAGTGCACACCCTAACGCAATAAGCTGCGCACACCGATGATGGAAATATAAATACTATGGATTTTAAAATAAGAAAACTAGGTGTAGTATAATTCATAACCACCTTTCCCTTTTCATTGAATTGATAGCCTACTCCAGAGGTGTCAAACTAAAATTCTTCTTGGGCCGCATCAGCATTATGATTGCCTTCAAAGGGCCGGTTGAATCTGTAAGACTAGTTGTCCTGAGCACCCCACCCCCTCTTATATCAGATGTCAAGAGCTCCCCACCATCAGAAGTCAAGAGTTCCCCACCCTCCCTTACAGCACAGTACACCCCCACTTACCTTGTGCTGCTGCTGGGAAGAAGCTGGGGCATTGTGGGGGAAGCAGAAAGTGCAAGGTCTAGAGGAGGACCAAAAGAGGGCTGGAACTCTCCTGCAGCTGCAGGAGAGGTGTGAGGGCCACATGAAATGGCCTGGAGGGCCAGATTCGGCCTGCGGGCCTTGTGTTTGACACCTGTGGCCTACTCAATCAATAATTGATGAGTGACTCAGCTGCCTCTATCTTGTGTTCCACAATCCTAGTAACTCATTTAGGAAACACATCAATACAGTGTCCTATTAGCTGTAATCTATAGCACAGTAGACTTTGCCTTGATCCGTCTACTTTGGTCTAACTTATGCAGAAATATTGAAACAAATCTTTTTCTGTGTTAGTTCCACCTGTACTGAGACCTACCATATCATTCAACTTCATGCAAAACTCCAAATAAAGGACAAATGAATTAAAATGAATTAAATTGAATTTAAATTTAAAATGACATTTAAATTAAATTAAATTACATTTAAATTTAATTAGAGAGGTGAATGTGTGCAAGTATATCACTTTCAGGACTTAGTTTTTATTTATTACTTGTCCTAGTAGCCTTCTTAAAAATATAAATAACAAGAACTATCTGTCCTAGTAGATGTTTCAGAAACACGACCTCCAGCCTGGAAACTGTGTGCTTTCTACTTGCAGTAGCTCCAGGCTGCCACTAGAGGCGCTGAAGAATAGATACAAGCTGCTCATTTATCCCAATACAAAGCTTGTCTCTTTTCTTCCCTGTAGCTCCCTCTAGTGGTGACCAGGAGCAGTTGCAGTAGGAAGAGAAGAGTTACTTCTGCACTAAAGATCCTGTGCCTCAAACACTTTTTTGTACACAAAACAGCCATCACTTGCAATTTGTATTTTTGATCAGAATGAAAAGACACATAATAATAAAGTTATAAAAGTCAGTTCATAACTCCACATGGGACAAAAAAATAGCATAGCAAGAAAAAAAAAAAAAACAATAATGTATACAATTGCGATTCAAGTAATAATGTAATTAACCACTTCTGGACCGGAAGATTGTCCCCCTTAATGACCAGGCCATATTTTGCAATTTGGCACTGCGTTACTTTAATGGACAATTGCACAATCGTGCGACGCTGTACCTGAATAGAATTGGTGTGCTTTTTTTACTACAAATAGAGTTTTCTTTTAGTGGTATTTGATCACCTCTGCAATTTTTGTTTTTGCGCTATAAACAAAAAAAGAGCGACAATTCTGGAAAAAAATATATATATTTTTCACATTCTGCTATATAACATTCTCAAAAAAAAAAAACTTAAAAAATCTAAATTTTTTAACATCTTATGCCAATTTTTTTCTGATATATATTTTTGGTAAGAAAATCACAATAAGCCTATTTTGATTGGTTTGCGGAAAAGTTATCGCGTCTACTAACTACGGGAAAGACATGTCATTTTTATTCTTTTGTTTTTTTTTTACTAGTAATGGCAGCTATCGGCGATTTTCAGCGGGACTGCGACATTGCGGCGGACAGATCAGACCCCTAACTGAGATTTTTGACACTTTTGGGGGGACCAGTGACATTACTACAGTAATCAGTGCTAAAAATATGCACTGTTACTGTAATAATGACACTGGCAGGGAAGGGGTTAACATTGTGGGTGATCAAGGGGTTAAATGGGAGCCTAGGGGAGTGATTCTAACTGTGGTGGGCGTGGCTTTTTAAATGATCATAGAGACATGTGATCCTATATAGAAGGATCACAGGAGCTCTGTGATCATTCCAGAGAGAAGAACGGTCGGCTGTGTTTACAACAGCCAACCGTCCTTCTCTCTCAGCGGGGAGCGATCGCGGGTGTCAGGAAGCAATCGGAGCCCCCAGCCCCGTGCATCGGAGTCCCCACTGCCGAGTGGGTGTGGAAGCGCGCCACTGGCGGCGCATGCTCGCCCCCTAGCTGCAGGCGCACGACTGACGTAGGTCTACGTCAGTTTGAGCAGGGGGGCAGCACTGCCGCAGTAAAAAGGTGGTGGGCGGTCGGGAAGGGGTTAAACGTTACTAAAAAAATTTACCTTTCCTTTTCAATCTGCAGCGCTGTAATTTTTTGTAAAATGCAATGCCATATGGCATCCTGGAGGTGTTCTTTGGTTTACTGATTCTTCCAGAAGTCTGCACTAAGACACAGGTCAGATTTTGGGCATGTAACAAAAATGTCATTCTTTTTGAGATACTCCCAAAGGGAAATCATGTCTAAAGAGATGCAGACCCTACAGATTCCTTCCGCACATAGACACAGACAAACTAACCGATATTTCTTCAGAATAACCAACGGTAGGATTCTGCAACAAAATTTGTTAAAATCCCTGCAATGTACAGAGATTACTCAGAGGGGAATGTTTTTTACTCTTTAAAATACACTAAACATCAAATCTGTTTTATAGTTTTTTATAGAATTGGATATCCACAATCTGATTTTTTTGCCTTCTTTGTATAGATGTGAAAAACTCCACTGAAAATAAAATGATTCTTTGACCCCTGATTAGCTAAAAGAAACCTTTAGTAAGACAGTATACAGGCTGCCATTGAGTTCTTAACCTCTGTGGCGGTATTCCCGAGTGTGGCTCGGGGTGGGATTTCACTGCCATAAGCGGTAACCCTGAGCCCCACTCGGGGTACCGCCAGGGAGCATCGCTGGTTTCTTGTAGAGGTTACTTACCTTGTCGCCGGGATCCAGCGATGTGTCCCTTCGGCATACGGCGGCCGGATCTTCCGCCCGATGCTTGTGAGCCCCGGCTTCCGTCTCCTGCGACGTGATGCTCGCAGGGGGGGTGGAACCGGTGGCAAATTAAAAAACACAAACACACTGATTTCATTACAAAATAAAATAAATTGATATTAGTTTGCCCCCCCAGTGCCCTTTCCTGTAGTTTTACTGTACTTTTATATATATATATATATATATATATATATATATATATATATATATATATATAGTACAGACCAAAAGTTTGGACCCACCTTCTCATTCAAAGAGTTTTCTTTATTTTCATGACTACGAAAATTGTAGATTCACACTGAAGGCATCAAAACTATGAATTAACACATGCGGAATTATATACATAAAAAAAAAGGTGTGAAACAACTGAAAATATGTCATATTCTAGGTTCTTCAAAGTAGCCACCTTTTGCTTTGATTACTGCTTTGCACACTCTTGGCATTCTCTTGATGAGCTTCAAGAGGTAGTCACCTGAAATGGTCTTCCAACAGTCTTGAAGGAGTTCCCATAGATGCTTAGCACTTGTTGGCCCTTTTGCCTTCACTCTGCGGTCCAGCTCACCCCAAACCATCTCGATTGAGTTCAGGTCTGGTGACTGTGGAGGCCAGGTCATCTGGCGCAGCACCCCATCACTCTTCTTCTTGGTCAAATAGTCCTTACACAGCCTGGAGGTGTGTTTGGGGTCATTGTCCTGTTGAAAAATAAATGATGGTCCAACTAAACGCAAACCGGATGGAATAGCATGCTGCTGCAAGATGCTGTGATAGCCATGCTGGTTCAGTATGCCTTCAATTTTGAATAAATCCCCAACAGTGTCACCAGCAAAGCACCCCCACACCATCACACCTCCTCCTCCATGCTTCACGATGGGAACCAGGCATGTAGAGTCCATCCGTTCACCTTTTCTGCGGCGCACAAAGACACGGTGGTGGGAACCAAAGATCTCAAATTTGGACTCATCAGACCAAAGCACAGATTTCCACTGGTCTAATGCCCATTCCTTGTGTTCTTTAGCCCAAACAAGTCTCTTCTGCCACTCGTTTTCCTGTACTTAGCTGCTTTTTTCTTGCTATAATACAAATTCTAACCAGGGCCGTCTTTATTCTTGATTGGACCCTGGGTGAAAAATGTTCTTGGGCCCTCTTGAATCCACTTATCAACTATTTGGGGGCTCAAGGGGCAGTTGCTTTGGGCCCCACAACAATGACTAGAGGGCTACAGTGCAGCTGCCCCTTTTGCCCTGTGTTAACCACTTGCCTACAGTGCACTTTCACCCCCTTCCTGCCCAGACCGATTTTCAGCTTTCAGCGCTCTCACACTTTGAATGACAATTAGAGCCCATTCACACTAGCGCAACTTGTGAGGCAACTTGTTTTGCCCCAGGTCGCCCCAGGTCGCTTGACATAACAAAAGCAATGTTAATCAATCAGTGCTGTCTTAATTGGCACTACTGAAGTTGCTCCGACTTCAGAAAAGGGTCCTGTACTACTTTGAGGCGACCTGTGATCCGACCTGTCCTATATACTTCAATGGGAGTCGCCTCCTTATCTTAATTGACACGACTTGTTATCAGATTTCCAGGAAGAAGAAAGAGATTAGCCAGGCATTCCCCACATTGCAGCCATGCCTATAATGGAATATATATACCATTATATATATATATATATATATATATATATATATATATATATATATATATATATATATATATATATATATATATATATATATGTAATGGTATATATATATTCCATTATCTCTGCTTGGTCTGTGTGAGTGGCACTGGTGGACACTGATTCATGGCACTGATACGTGGCACTGATACGTGGCACTGGTGGACACTGATTCGTGGCACTGATACGTGGCACTGGTGGACACTGATTCGTGGCACTGGTGGACACTGATTCGTGGCACTGATACATGGCACTGGTGGACACTGATTCGTGGCAATCATATGTGGCACTGATACCTGGCACTGGTGGACACTGATACATGGCACTGATACGTGGCACTGATAGGTGGCACTGGTGGACACTGATACGTGGCACTGATAGGTGGCACTGGTGGACACTGATACGTGGCACTGATACTTGGCACTGGTAGACACTGATTTGTGGCACTGATATGTGGCACTGGTGGACACTGATACGTGGCACTGACACGTGACACTGATACGTGGCACTGGTGGACACTGATTAGTTTCACTGATATGTGGCACTGGTGGACACTGATATGTGGCACTGATACGTGGCACTGGTGGACACTGATACGTGGCACTGATACGTGGCACTGGTGGACACTGATTCGTGGCACTGATATGTGGCACTGGTGAACACTGATATGTGGCACTGATACGTGGCACTGGTTGACACTGATTCGTGGCACTGATACGTGGCACTGGTGGACACTGATTTGTGGCACTGATACGTGGCACTGGTGGACACTGATTCGTGGCACTGATACGTGGCACTGGTGGACACTGATTCGTGGCACTGATATGTGGCACTGATACGTGGCACTGGTGGACACTGATATGTGGCACTGATACGTGGCACTGGTGGACACTGATTTGTGGCACTGATATGTGGCACTGGTGGACACTGATATGTGGCACTGATACGTGGCACTGATACGTGGCACTGGTAGACACTGATTCGTGGCACTGATACATGGCACTGGTGGACACTGATTTGTGGCACTGATGCGTGGCACTGGTGGACACTGATTCGTGGCACTGATATGTGGCACTGGTGGACACTGATTTGTGGCACTGATATGTGGCACTGATACATGGCACTGGTAGACACTGATTCGTGGCACTGATACATGGCACTGGTTGACACTGATTCGTGGCACTGATACGGGGCACTGGTGGACACTGTTTCGTGGCACTGATATGTGGCACTGGTGGACACTGATCCGTGGCACTGATGGGCAGTGGCACTGGTGGACACATACGTGGAACTGATGGGCAGTGGCACTGGTGAAAAATGATACGTGGCACTGGTGGGCAATGAGGAAATAAATAAAAAAAACAGAAAAGGGGAATTAGGTCACAACACATCATATTCTGATTGGCCAAACACAAAGTCGTCTGTCATATAAGTCCTGCAAAATAATTCACAAGTCGCGGTAAAATCGCTGTAAAAAGTCGCTCCGACATGGGGCGACTTTATGGTCCTGGCAGTGTGAACCGACTCTCACTCAGTCATGCAACACTGTACCCATAAAAAAATGGTGTCCTTTTCTTCACACAAATAGAGCTTTCTTTTGATGGTATTTAATCACTACTGGGTTTTTTATTTTTTGTGCTATAAATAAAAAAAGACTGAAAATATTGTGAAAAAAACGGATGTTTCTTTGTTTCTGTCATAAAATTTTGCAAATTAGTAATTTTTCTTCACAAATTTTGGCCAAAATTTATACTGCTACTTATCTTTGGTAAAAATAACCCAAATAAGTGTATATTATTTGGTCTTTGTGAAAGTTATAGAGTCCACAAGTTATGGTGCTAATCATTAAACATTTATCACACTTGATCACACCTGATGTACTGAAGGCCTATCTCATTTCTTGAGACACTAAAAAGTCAGGAAGGTACAAATACCCCCCAAATGACCCCTTTTTGGAAAGTAGACATTCCAAGGTATTTAATAAGGGGCATGGTGAGTTTTTTGAAGTTGTAATTTTTTCCCACAATTCTTTGCAAAATGAAGATTTTTTTTTTTTACAATTTGACGTATTAACGGGTTATTTCTCTCACACGGCATATGTATACTTGGAACTACACCCCAAAACACATTCTACTACTCCTCCTGAGTATGGTGATACCACATGTGTGAGACTTTTTCACAGCCTGGCCTAACATCCAAGTAGCACCGTTCGGCATTCTAGGAGCATAAATTACACATATAATTTCCTGACAACCTATCATACTTTTGAAGGCCCTGGAGCACCAGGACAATGGAAACCCCCATAAAATGACCCCATTTTGGAAAGCAAACACCCCAATGTATAATCTTTGAGGCATAAGGAGTCTTTTGAACATGTCATTTTTTCCCACAAGTTTTTGGAAACTGTGGAAACAAAATGAAAATGCATTTTTTTTACACAAAGTTGTCCATTTATGAAATATTTCCAACACATAGCATGTACATAGCAAAAATTGCACCCCAAAATACATTCTGCTATTCCTCCTGAGTATGGCGATACCACATGTTTAACACTTTTACACAGCCTAGCCACATACAGTCCCAACATCCAAGTAGCACTTTACACAAAGTTGTCCATTTATCCACTTTTAAGACTGGGCCTATTTTTGACACTTGGTGTTAACAAGCTAAAATCATTTTTTTTGCTAGAAAACTACTTAGAACCCCCAAACATTATATATTTTTTTAGCAGAGACCCTAGAGAATTAAATGGAGATCGTTGCAATATTTTTTATCACATCATATTTGCTCAGCAGTCTTCCAAATGCAATTTTTTTTTTAAAAAATGACTTATTTGAATTATTATTATTTGAACGCTCACGGAATGGCGCCAAACATTGGTACTTAAAAATCCCCATAGGAAACATTTTAAACATTTCTACAGGTTACCAGCTTACAGTTACAGAGGAGGTCTAGGGACCAAATTATTGCTCTCGCTCTAACGATCACGGTGATACCTCACATGTGTGGTTTGAACACCGTTTACATATGTGGGCGGGACTTGCGTATGCGTTTGCTTCTGCGCGCGAGCTAACGGGGACAGAGCGCTTTCATTTTTTTTTCCTATTTATTTTATTTATTCATTTTTTATTTTTACACAGTTTTAAAAAAAAAATTTTTGATCATTTTTATTCCTATTACAAGGAATGTAAACATCCCTTGTAATAGAAATAGGCATGACAGGTCCTCTTTATTGTGAGATCTGGGATCAAAAAGACCTCACACCTCACAACTACACTAAAACAAAAAAAAAAAAAAATTGTTGAAAAAGAAAAAAAAAACAAAAAAAAACGGTTGCTAGGCAATGACTTTTGACATAGCTCCGGTACTCCAAGAACATAGAGTCGAGTGAGGGCCATCTTGCCCTCACTCGACTTCCTGTCTCTGAGGATCCAGGACTGGATAGTTTTCCCCTCTGCTGGCGGGGCCGGTAAGCTGGGAAAAAGTCTGGGACGCGGCGGGAGGGGGGGGGCACCTCTTCCCCTGCATCGTAAGGGTAATTCTGCGGTGAATCCGCCATTGGGACCACCCTTATCTGAAAGCCAACCGCCCGCCGTTTAAAAAAATACTGGGGTTATGGCAGCTATCTGCTGCCATAACCCCAGTATTTAGCTTTAAATGGCCGACGTATATAGTTGTTAGGCGGTCGGTAAGTGGTTGCATGTATATAGCAAAAATTGCACCCCAAAATACATTCTATAAAGGAAAGTGTACAGGAATAGTCCGAGTCCATCTCCGATCCGCTACTATTAGCGATTTCAAATTCCGAATCGGGGATCAGAATTGGATTCAGATACTGATGAGAGCTCCCCGGTGCTCTCATCAGTCATGGAGAGGACCTGAAGGGCCTCCTCGCTGCTGTACATCCTTTTTGACATGCTGGCTGTGATGGGCTGTGCGACGGGTGACGGTTGACTGCGGATGATCACTGATGGGTGGCAGGAGACTGATGGGTTGACAGGTGACGGTCACTGATGGGTTGACAGATGACGATGACTGATGGGTTGACAGGTGACGATGACTGATGGGGTGACAGGTGATGATGACTAATGCGGTGACAGATGACGATGACTGATGGGGTGACAGGTGACGATGACTGATGGGGTGACAGGTGACGATGACCGATGGGGTGACAGATGACGATGACTGATGGGGTGACAGGTGACAATGACTGATGGGGTGACAGATGACGATGACTGATGGGGTGACAGGCAACGATGATTGATGGGTTGACAGATGACGATCACTGATGGGGTGACAGGTGATGATGATTGATGGGGTGAGAGATGACGATCACTGATGGGGTGACAGGTGACGATGATTGATGGGGTGACAGATGACGATCACTGATGGGGTGACAAGTGACGATGATTGATGGGGTGACAGGTGAAGATGACTGATGGGGTGACAGGTGACGATGACCAGAGATGTATAGTAACGAAGTAGAACTACTTAAGTACTGTACTTAAGTACCAAAATGCGGTATCTGTACTTTCCTAGAGTATAATTTTTTTCTCCTACTTCTACTTTTACTTCACTACATTTTTTCGATGATTTCGATACTTCTACTCCGATATTTTTTTTTTGTGCTGCATCGTTACTCGTTACTTTTCCCTTTTTCTTTTTTGTTTGGTTTCCCTCCTTACAGCTCTCTCCTACTCTTTCAATTATCCTCCCTATTCTGCCTTCCCCCCTCCCCTCCCCTTGTCTATAGGAAGGCAAAGGTAAAGATACCCCCCTTTTTCATGGGTACCTGGTCTCTGGCCATTTGGGTAGCGTTGTTCCGCTCCAGGCTTCCGCTGGGCCGGCGTGGAGTGCTCCCACATGCGCCTCTCGGCGCTCTGACATGGGTGGCGGCCTTCGGCCACTCCGCTCCTCCCCTCCTTGTCTCCATTCGCTGACGTCTCAGCGCTGGGAGGCGGGGATTCCGGCGGCCGCGCAGTAGAGACACGTGCGCATGCGCAGTGCGATCGAGGTACTGGCGGCCATCTTCGTTAAGGGAAACATGGGGGGGTCTCTGATGTAAGGGGGGGCTTTGTGTGGGCGGTCTCTGATGTAAGGGGGCTCTGTGTTGGGGTCTCTGATGTAAGGGGGGCTTTGTGTGGGGGGCTCTGATGTAAGGGGGCTCTGTGGGGGGGTCTCTGATGTAAGGGGAGCTCTGTGTGGGGGGGTCTCTGATGTAAAGGGGGCTCTGTATGGGGGTCTCTGATGCAAGGGGGCTCTGTGTGGGGGGTCTTTGATGTAAGGGGGGCTCTGTGTGGGGGTCTCTGATGTAAAGGGGGCTCTTTGTGGGGGCAGGGGGGTCTCTGATGTAAGTGGGGCCTCTGTGGGGGGTTTCTGTTGTAAGAGGGCTCAGTTGGGGGGTTTATGTTGTAAGGGGGGCCTCTGATGTAAGGGGGGTCTCTAATGTAAGGGGGGCTAAGTTTGTAGTGATCATAAAAAAGAAAAGTCAAATGAAGTGCAAAAAAAGTGCAAGAAAAAATGTGCAGGAAGCTGGTGGGGGCGCCACAGGATAAGCTCGCACAGGGCGCTTGAACACCTAAGGCCGACCCTGGTTGGGAGGTTCTTTCCCATTAACAGCAGATATGAAATTATATTCATCTTGTTTTGTCACATATATATATTTGAAGATTCACAATATTTTGAACTTTTTATTGACTTAGATTTCATACACTCTTCCTTTATTTCATTATTGGAATATATTGTTGTATATCACATTGGTTTATATATGATTTTGCGCACCAATAGGCTGTGGACAAAAAAAAAACAGGCAGGGAAGAGAAGGAGGAATGCTTTAAAAGGGGAAGGGAGGGACATACTTTATCTGTTTTTTGTTTACAAAAAGTTACAGCCTAAGGAATTGTGATTGTCCTTTAGGTTAATCATTTGAATAAATCATTTGAAATAATAAAAAACAATATGATGTTCAAACTTTTGACTTCTTTCTTTAATAACTACATAACACAGTACTTCTACTTCTACTTTCAGTACTTGAGTAGAATTTTTTTTTCAAAACTACTGGTACTTTTTACTTTTAGTACTTAAGTAGCAATTTTTTTGAAAAAACTACTTGCAATACTTAAGTAAAAAAAATGTTGAATACTTTAGTACTTCCACTTAAGTAACTTTTTCTGCAAGCACTTCCACTTTTACTTAAGTCACTTTTTGATCGAGCACTTGTACTTTTACTCAAGTAGAAATTTCGAGTACTTTATACAAGTCTGACGATGACTGATGGGGTGACAGGTGACGGTGATTGATGGGGTGACAGGTGACGGGCGATGGTCACCGATGGGTGACAGATGACGGGCGATGGTAAACGGCGGTACTGATGGCAGTCTCTGGTAACAGGTGAACTTTAGGCTACGTTCACATGTGAGCAGAATCGTGGTCATCTGTCACCCATCCGGAAATCATTGCAAATGAAGCTCTTGTACCTTTTTTGGGCGTCATGCGATGTTTGCGCGATGTTACCGCGATTCGGCAGGCGAAAATCACGGCAACATCGCACAGCGTTTGGGGTACTATTGCAAATCGCGGGCAACGCACAGGCGTCCCGTGATTTGCAATGATTTCCGGATTGCGGGGAAAATCGCGGGGGTTCTGCCCGCAATCGCTACGCTCACATGTGAACGTAGCCTTATGGGTGGCAATTTCTGGGCACTGATGAGGTGACTGTTGGGTGACAGGTGTAATTGGGGGGGGGGGGCTGAGGACTGTGTGGGGACCTTTATTAATGTGCTTTTACTTTTACAGGTGTACAGAGCAGTAACTCACTGTTTCTGGCTCTGCTCTCCTCACACTGGAAACTGTGTGAGGGGAGAAGAGCTAGTAACAGTGAGTTACTGCTCTGTGTTTACATTTTGTGATCGGCTGTGAATGGATTCACAGCCAATCACATAGTAAACAGCCACTGTCAGTGACTGTTTACTACTGCCGGTGACTAGCTGTGTTCCTAGGGAACACAGAGACACCGTCATGACCGCGCTGCGCGCTCCCGATCGCGCATGCGCGGTCATCTTCTGGGCTTTACTATTGTGATCGGCTGTGTGATTAGATCACAGCCGATCACGTGGGAAACAGCCATGCCCATTGGCTGTTTCACCCCTGCCGGTGACGCGCTGGATCCCGGGGACATGCTGCCACCGACAGTGCAGGGCGGCGCGCACACAATCGCGCTCCTGCCCTGCCTGAATGGTCATTTGACGGCGGGCGGGCGGCAAGTGGTTAAAGACAGCCCTGATTCAAAAGCCCCGTACACACGTACCGATTGTCGGCCGCAAATATTCGGCAGCCGACCGATCGGCCGATTGTAGGCTTGTTAGTATGATGCTTCCGACAGCCGACAGCGCATTTTCGGCCGAACAGAATCTGTCCTGCAGGCATTAAAATTTTTGTACGCCGACAACAGAACGGCCGATTGTGCGTCAGTCAGTACAGATTTCGGCCGACAGACAGCAGATTTGCAAGACTGGGCATGCTCAGAAAAGAAAAAAGACAAGGAAAGTTAACCATCACATGACATTACTTCTGCAGTCGGCTGTTGTTGGCCGACAAAATTTGTGTGCAGTCTTTTGCAGTTTTCAACAGACACGACAGCCCTGGACAAAAGACGGCCGATCGTTCGGCCGACGATCGGTACGTGTGTACGGTGCTTAACAGTCTATTCAGTAGGACTATCAGCTGTGTATCCACCTGACTTCTGCACTGTCACTGTCAGTGACTAGCTGTGTTCCTAGGGAACACAGAGCCACCGACATGACCGCGCTCCCGATCGCGCATGCGCTGTCATCTTCTGGGCTTTACTATTGTGATCGGCTGTGTGATTAGATCACAGCCGATCACGTGGGAAACAGCCATGCCCATTGGCTGTTTCCCCCCTGCCGGTGACGCGCTGTGTCCCGGGGACACGCCGCCACCGACAGTGCAGGGCGGCGCGCACACGATCGCGCGCCTGCCCTGCCTGAATGGGCCGCCGCCATATAACGGCAGCCCAGAACAATGGTCACACCGCTCATTTGATGGCGGGCAGCAAGTGGTTAAAGACAGCCCTGATTCTAACAGTCTATTCAGTAGGACTATCAGCTGTGTATCCACCTGACTTCTGCACAACACAACTGATGGTCCCAACCCCATTTATAAGGCAAGAAATCACACTTATTAAATCTGACAGGGCACACCTGTGAAGTGAAAACCATTTCAGGTGATTACCTCTTGAAGTGTGACTCTACAATTTCCATAGTCATGAAAATAAAGAAAACTCTTTGAATGAGAAGGTGGGTCCAAACTTTTGGTCTGTACTGTATATATATATATATATACACAGTATACATATATATATATATATATATATAAAACATGTGTATATATGTACAGTATGTATACTTTAACATATTTATAGTCATTTATTATATTATTTTTTGATTTTGTGTTTCAAACTTTATCATACCCTAGATGTCATAAAGAAGAACGCACAGTAAAAAAAAATCATATGTAAATAGTTGGTTTGTGCTGCTCGTCATTAAGAATTACTAGCAAAATAATTGTACCGCTTTCAGCACCTAAAATCGGAAAGAATCATACCGCCAGGGAGGTTAAAGAAGAACTACACTCACCGGCCACTTTATTAGGTACACCTTGCTAGTACCGGGTTGGACCCCCTTTTGCCTTCAGAACTGCCTTAATTCTGGAATATATTCAACAAGGTGTTGGAAGGATTCCTCAAAGATTATGCTCCATAGTGACACGATAGCATCACACAGTTGCTGCAGATTTGTCGGCTGCTCATCCATGATGCCAATCTCCTATTCTACCACATCCCAAAGGTGCTCTATTGGATTGAGATCTGGTGAGTGTGGAGAACATTGGAGTACAGTGACCTCATTGTCATGTTCAAGAAACCAGTAATGAGATGATTTGAGATTTGTGACATGGTACTTTATCCTGCTGGAAGGAGCCATCAGAAGATGAGTACACTGAGCCATCAGAAGATGGGTACAATGTAGTCATAAAGGGATGGACATGGTCAGCAACAATACTCAGGTAGACTGTGGTGTTTAAACAAAGTTTTTTGGTACTAAGGGGCCCAAAGTGTGCCAGGAAAATATCCCCCACACCATTACACCACCACCACCACCACCAGTTTGTATAGCTGAAATTGCATTGCATTGGAACTGAAATGGTGGAGGACCCTTTATTTGGTCCGCACTGCAATTGGATTGCATGGAGTTCAGACCCATGCAATCTGATCCCTGGCCAATTTCACAGTTCGCACTGCATTCTACAAACTGATTTGGGGTGTCATTAAGATTACATTGACACCCGCAGTGGTTAGCAGAGAGCAGTGTGAAGTGCCTGCGAGTCAGATGCGATGCAGGAACCCACACATAAATTGTGGTGGTTCTCGCATCACATCAGTGTGAACCCAGCCTGAATGTACTCACAAGGATTACATATAGAGGTGTCAAACACAAGGCCCGTGGGCTGAATCCACCCCTCAATGCTATTTTATGTGGCCCTCGCACCTCTCCTGCAGCTACAGGAGAGTTCTAGCCCTCCTTTGGTCCTCCTCTAGACCCTGCACTTTCTTCTTCCCAGCAACGCCCCAGCTTCTTCCCAGCAGCAGCACAAGGTAAGGGAGGGTGGGGAACTCTTAAATTCTGATGGTGGGGGGGGGCTCTTGACATCTGATGTAAGAGGGGTGGTGTGCTCTGGACATCTAATCTTACAGATTCAACCAGCCCTTTGGGCGCAATCATAATGCTGATGCGGCCCGAGAAGAAACTGAGTTTGACACCCCTGCACAGGAGAAAAAAAATAAATGCGATGGTAGCCATTAAACATTCAGTCTCTTTCAAATTGCATGACACAGTTATTGACCCTCACGGAAGATTTCCTGTATTAGTATGTGATCTGAACAATACTACATTTACCACAGTTAATCTCTATGCGCCTAATATGGGTCAACAGAAATTCCTTAACACTCTATTCAAAAAGGTCCAGCGATTGCAACGTGGGCGTCTATTTGTGTAGCGGGGACTTCAAAGAAGATCTCAACATGTCTCCTTCTATTCTTTGGCGCAATAGCACATACTTCTTATCCTTGAAACAAAGGAAACAAACAAACTCGAGATCAACTGGAACCGTTCTTGCAAGAATTTTCTAACCAGTGTGGACACTATTGTTTTCAATGTCTGGTGTGCTCATAAAGCGTACAGTAGAGGCATGTTGCTACAGTTAGCGACAAGAGAGAGGAGGAGGATGCAAGGTGTCGACTCATTGCTGTCACAAATTAAATCCTTAGAGGTACAGTACAATCTAAAACTTCACCCACTTCTACCCTTACTGAAAATCTTTTGTGGTGTAGGCAACAACTCCTGCTACTTCTGTTGAATGAACAGGAGAAAGCATTAAAGACTGCAAAAGCTAAATTTTATGCCCAAGGTAACAGAGCAAGCAAACTCTTGGCCAGCATGCTGAGGACAAGGCAACCAAAGTCCTGGCCTCCCTTTGTAGTGGATTTGGTAAGGAATTCACAAGTCTCCCATCCAACTGATATTGCTAATGCTTTCCAGAAGTACTACTCCTCATTATACAAATTAAAGGATTATCCTACCACTGCCCAGCCTACGGATGCTGCTATCTCTACATTTCTAGATACATACAACTTCCAATAGTAGACCCCACCGTGTAAGCCAAACTGAATGCACCTATTACCTCTTCTGAAATCCTTTAATTTTTTATGGTCTACTTGAGCCCAAATCTATGTTTGATTCAAACAGACAGTTCATGAATACTGTATGTTGTTTTGGTGTACATGGCATGCTTTCCTTGTTGTTTCTCCTTTCTTTTCCTTCTCTTCTGTTTCAATCTTTGTTTTCCCTAGAAATGAGGAATGTCTGGGGAATGTCTGTTCTTGGATGTTTTTCTCTTTTGAAAGCCCCTCTGTCCAATTGAGATTATGAGTGGGCTTGGTACTTTATACAGTATATTGTCACAAGTATTGTGACACCTGCCTATACACACACATGAACTTTTATGGCATCCCAGCCTTAGTCCGTAGGAGTCAGTATTGAGTTGGCCCATCCTTTGCAGCTATAACAGCTTCAACCCTTCTGGGAAGGCTGTCCATAAGGTTTAGGAGTGTCTATGGGAATGTTTGACCATTCTTTCAGAAGCGCATTTGTGAGGTCAGGCACTGATGGTGGAAAGAAGGCCTGGCTCGCTGTCTGCGCACTTATTCATCCCAAAAGTGTTCTATCTGGTTGAGGTGCACAAAGCAAGGTCCATAAAGACACGTATGTGCGAGTTTGGGGTGGAGGAACTTGATTGGCCTGGACAGAGTCCTGACCTCAACCTGATAGCACACCTTTGGGATGAATTAGTCCAGAGACTGCAAGCCAAGCCTTCTCGTCCAACCTAAGTGCCTGACCACACAAATGCGCTTCTGGAAGAATGGTCCAACGTTCCCATAGACACACTCCTAAACCTTGTGGACAGCCTTCCCAGAAGAGTTGAAGCTGTTACAGCTGCAAAGGGTGGGCCAACTCAATATCAAACCCTATGGACTAAGATGCTAATAAAGTTCATGTGCATGTAAATACTTTTCACAATATAGTATATATTGTATTATGTATAACTTATTTTCCTTACCTGAGAGCGGTGTGCTCATTAATATGTAATCCAACGGCGTGGCACATTGTCAAATGTGATGTCCAGTTATGTCTGGTTTATTTTGTTTCCTTGCTTTGTAAAAATTTTATAGAAATGATTGGATTATAAAGATATGAGTGTCTATGAAGCACCCATTTTCTTTTTGAAGTCTTTGCAATACGATGGACTTTATTTGCTTTCATGTTGCTGCACTTTTTTCTTAAAAAGGATTTTTGTGTTTGGATTCCAAGCAGAAGCAAGGAGCAGTCATTGATTTCTTGATGAAGGAGAGATGCAGGCTGTCTGACATTCACAGAAGGCTACAGACAGGGCCGGACTGGGAATAAAATTCAGCCCTGGAAATATTTTCATACCAGCCCCATAGCATACCGACCCAACAGCATAACATCATCATATTCTTGTTCATAAAAGGGAAAACCATGCATTTTAAAGCACATTTGAAGAGTGCATTATAGATAAGAGAGATATGAAAGCATATAGGGCTTTGTATATATATATATATATACAGTATATATATATATATATATATATATATATATAGCAAATTCCAGTTAAAAGTGCGGACATGGTACAGGAGGTGGTCATAGGCTGTGTGGACATGGCACAGGAGATGTCAGAGTCTGATAGCATGGTACAGGAGGATATGTCAGAGGCTGGGGGCATAATACAGGAGATGCAGGGGCTGTGGGAATGGTACAGGAGATGCAGGGGCTCTGGACATGGTACAGGAGATTCAGGGCCTGCGGCATGGTACAGGAGATGCAGGGACTGCGGGTATGGTACAGGAGATGCAAGGACTGCGGACATGCTACAGAAGATACAGAGGCTGTGGCACAGTACAGAAGATGAAGAGGATGCAGACATGGTACAGGAGATGCAGGGGCTGTGAGCATAGTACAGGAGATGCAGGGGCTGCGGACATGGTAGAGGAGATGCAGAGGTTGCGGGCATGGGGCAGGAGATGCAGAGGCTGAGGGCATGGGGCAGGAGATGCAGAGGCTGAGGGCATGGGGCAGAAGATGCAGAGGCTGTGGGCATGGTACAGAAGATGCAGAGGCTGCAGGCATGGTACAGGAGATGCAAAGACTGCGTACAAGGTACAGGAGATGCAGAGGCTACGGGCATGATGCAGGGGCTGCGGGCATGGTGCAGGAGATGCGGGCATGGTGCAGGATATGCAGTGCTGTGGGCATGGTGCAGGAGATGCAGAAGCTGAGGGCATGGTGCAGGAGATGCAGAGGCTGAGGGCATGGGGCAGGAGATGCAGAGCTGCCGGCTTGGTGCAGGAGATGCGGGGCTGAGGGCATCAAGCAGGAGATGCAGTGCTGTGGGCATGGTGCAGGAGATGCAGGGGCTGCGGGCATGGTGCAGGGATGCACGGGCTGCGGAGCGGTCTTACTTAGGGATGATCAAACTTTTCAAAAGTTCGGTTCGACCAGAACACCCGAACTTCCCGAAATTTCAGCCAGGATTTCAGAACCCCATTGAAATCAATGGGACCCGAACTTCGGTAATCAAAAAACACCATTTTGAAGCCCTAAAACCCAATAAATGCCCCTAAAAAGTGCCTAGGGTTCTGGGTCATGCCACAGGGACTATTAATCACACACAAAAAAAAGTTCTTAAAAATTGTCATTTTTGATAGAGAGCCAATTATTGAAAAAATTATTGAAAAAAAAAAAAGAAAAAAAGAGATTTCTTTGGATTTAGTGTCTGGGGGGGGGGGGTCTAAAAGTGTACCTGTGAAGTTTCAGCTCTGTAACATGTCCAGAACCAGAAAAAAAAATGTTTGTATTAGAATTGCAATAGAACAGGATAGGGCTCCGCTATTTTCACACCTTGCCGGTTTTGTAGCAGGCGTTTTTTTGGGCATTTTTTGGGCATCTTTGGAGCAGGCATAACATCAGAACTTCTGTGTAGGGGTATATATAAAAAAGAAAAAGAATTCTAATAAGCGCTAATACCACAGTGTAAGCAGCGCTAAAAAATTGGAGGAAGGCATTAACATGACAATACCAACTTGTGATAACATGGTGGAAAAAAACCAAATAATGATTTAAGTCCCATGTCAAAAAAATTTCCATACAGAAAGAAAAATAGTCCCATGAGTGTGATGAATCTTGACGGTGAACACAACATATCTTTAAAATGAAAGAAGATATCCCATCACCAGATAAAACCAAATTAATTGGGTGCTCACCAGATCAAATGGGTCTACATTACCATATAGCAAGCAGACCAAATGGGCTTTTAAAGATGATCCAGATTCCTCCTAAGATACGACCATGGATGTAATTTCAGGCTTATGAAGTGGTTTGTAGAGGGATGTAGATCTCTCATAGCCAGGCTTCATAAAAGCCAGAAAGAAGAGTGCACATAGCGTAATATTGCTAAAAAAAACCTTTTAATAAAAAAAGACTTGCACTTACAATGTTCGCATCGTAACAGGCAATAAAACATGTAGATAGAAGTTCTTATGGTGAGCTCCTGACGCGTATCGTCCACATAGACATCATCAGAGGATATTGTATATATAGGTGTGAAAGTAGCAGAACACTATGCTTGCGCTAATGAAATAATTTACACCCATATGGCTTCGCTCCTTTCACACCTATATGTGTGTATGTGTATAAATACATATAAGTGTATGTGTATATATACCCCTATACACAAGTTCAGATGTTATGCCTGCCTCCAAAGACCCCCAAAAAATGCCAAAAAAAAAACGCTTGCAACAACACACCTGGGCGTTTTTTTTTGTAGCAGGCGGTTTTTTGGGCATTTTTTGGGGGTCTTTGGAGGCAGGCATAACATCTGAACTTGTGTATAGGGGTATATATACACACACACTTATATGTATTTATACACATACACACATATAGGTGTGAAAGGAGCGAAGCCAAATGGGTGTTAATTATTTCATTAGCGCAAGCATAGTGTTCTGCTACTTTCACACCTATATATGTGTATGTGTATATATACATACATGTGTGTGTGTGTGTGTGTGTATATACCCCTACACAGAAGTTCTGATGTTATGCCTGCCTCCAAAGACGCCCAAAAAATTCCCAAAAAAACGCCTGCTACAAAAACGCCAGGTGTAGTGTTGCAGGCGTTTTTTTGGGCATTTTTTGGGGGTCTTTGGAGGCAGGCATAACATCTGAACTTGTGTATAGGGGTATATATACACACACACTTATATGTATTTATACACATACACACATATAGGTGTGAAAGGAGCGAAGCCATATGGGTGTTAATTATTTCATTAGCGCAAGCACAGTGTTCTGCTACTTTCACACCTATATACGTGTATGTGTATATATACATACATGTTTGTGTGTGTGTATATACCCCTACACAGAAGTTCAGATGTTATGCCTGCCTTCAAAGACCCCCAAAAAATGCCCAAAAAAACACCTGCTACAAAAACGCCCAGGTGTGTTGTTGCATGCTTTTTTTTTGGGCATTTTTTGTGGGTTGTTGGAGGCAGGCATAATATCTGAACTTGTGTATAGGGGTATATATACACACACACTTATATGTATTTATACACATACACACATATAGGTGTGAAAGGAGCGAAGCCATATGGGTTTTAATTATTTCATTAGCGCAAGCATAGTGTTCTGCTACTTTCACACCTATATATGTGTATGTGTATATATACATACATGTGTGTGTGTATATATACCCCTACACAGAAGTTCTGATGTTTTTATGCCTGCCTCCAAAGACCCCCAAAAAATGCCCAAAAAAACCGCCTGCCACAAAAAGCCAGGTGTGACAGGGGTGAAGCCACTATCCTGTTCTATAGCAGATCTAAGAGAAACAATCTTTTCTCTATAGCGGTCACCCTGACATGGAAGGGTTTGGTCACCCTGCCATAGCAGTCAGAGTCAGTTAATCCTACACTACACTACAGTCCCCTGACACCTAACACTTTCCCTACAGAAACGATATTTTTAAATCTAACTATAGTGGAAAATAGTACCCTAACTACACTAGATATCCCTTTCCTCACACTAATAATTGCTAAATGACACTTTGAAGCAGGAGTAACAGAACTGCTTCCACTCTCTTCCACAGCCCCTGTATTACAATGCTAGAGATTTGGCAGGGCTATCTTATATACTGGGGGGCTTATTCACTAATGATTGGCCTCTGGATCCCCTAAACCGAATTGGCTAGGTGAGAAGTAAGTATAAGCGCGCTCTTCAACGTGGTGGTAGCGCCACACATCATGCATATCCTCCGTTTGAAGTAGATTGGTAAGATTGGGTAGTCTGGATTTCCCCCTGGATGAGGAATCCCCGGCATAGTCCACCACCAAGTTGAAGTCACCGCGCACAATCAATTTCCCGACTTTTACCTTATTGATTTTGTACCACAATTTACGTATAAAACGCAGCTGGTGCGTATTTGGTGCATAGACATTTACGTTTGTATATGGACAATTATCGATAACACACACAACAATTACATATCTGCCATCTGTGTCCGTCACCACGGTTGAAGTGGAAAGGGAGACAGAGTCTGCAAATGCCAGCAAGACACCTCTTTTTTCACCTGAGTCGATGCTAAAAACACATGTGGGTACTTAGGATGGGAACAATGGGGGGTTCGGTTCACCTGAAAGTTGGTCTCTTGAACCGCCACAATGTCCGCCTTAGAGCAAGTGGCCTCCGACCATAGTGAATATCTTTTGGCGGGATGATTCAGTCTCTTAACATTTAACGATAGCAGTTGGAGAGGCATAGTAGAAGGCTAAATGGAGAAACTGGTATAGTCCGATCCATTGGTATGTTATAGGATGTGATATGCCAATCTATGGCCAGTCACTACTGTAAAAAAAAAAACAGTACCTTTGAGTGAATGGAGATGCAGTAAAGGAGAACTATGGTGCGAGGAAGGTCAGCGAAGTAGAACTGGAGCCGTGTCCACTTGTCTGAGAAAGTGCAGAGTTGGAGAAGAAATCCCAGAAGAAAAGAGACGTCTGCTTGATACGTTGGATCAGTCCCGAATAAGCTGGGCGAGGTCATAGTTCAGGAGAAGGCACTGTATGGAAAAAAAAAATGGAACCAGCAACAAAAGGAAAACAAAAACAAAGTAACCTAAAAGGGTCCGTACGAGCAGTAGAAACTGTAAAAATTGCGGGGAGAGGAGTACGATGGAGTGTACTCATAAAAGTGAGAAAGGCCAGGTGTACCCAGAGACATAGGACGATGTGACCTTCAGGTGTGACGTTGGGAGGGTCTAGACCTCCTGGATACCACCTGCCAATCCGGCTGAACATGGTGTGGAGAAGGAGATGCCCAGCCCAGCGGTACGTTTGGTGGATCTTTTACAATGCTCCACTGGCGAAGAAGTTGCAGACCGTGGTCAAGACTAGTAACATACGAAGTGGTACCTTGATGAGTCACACAAAGTTTGGTGGGATACTTCCATTTGTAAATGATCCGATTATTCCTCAGCACTTTAGTGATGGTGTTGAGATTACGCCTGAGTTGGAGAGTATATTGGGAATTGTCAGGGAGTACCTGGAGGGGCACAGCCTGTTCAGGGAGATGCTCTTTGTGTCGAAAAGCTTCCAGGATCCTCTCTTTAGCCTGGAAAAAATGGATCCGCATCAGCACATCTCTTGGGACTTCCTGAGGGAGAAATGATGGTTTAGGGATACGATGGATCCTGTCGATCATTAAATCAGCAGAGGACAGATCAGGCACCACCTTTTGAAAGAGATCTTTAACCACTTTACCACCGGAGGATTTTGCTGTCTTACGTCCAGGCCACTTTTTGCGATTCGGCACTGTGCGATTTTAACTGACAATTGCGCGGTCGTGCGACGCCGTACCCAAACAAAATTTACGTCCTTTTTTTTCCACAAACCGAGCTTTCATTTGGTGGTATTTGATCACCTGTGCAATTTTTACTTTTTGCGCTATAAACAAAAAAAGAGAGTAAATTTTGAAAAAATAACAATATTTTTCACATTTTTTTATATGAAATTCCCCCCAAAAAAATGTAAAAATCTAAATTTTTTAAAACTTTTGGCCAATTTGTTTTCTGCTACCTATGTTTGGTAAAAAAAAATCACAATAAGCGTATTTTGATTGGTTTGCGCAAAAGTTATTGCGTTTACTAACTAAGGGAAAGATTTCTGTCATTTTTGGTGGTTTTTTTTTTTTAACGAGTAATGGCGGCGATCTGCGGTTTTTTTTGCGGGACTGCGACATTGCGGCGGACAGATCGGACCCTTGACTGACATTTTTGACACTTTTGGGGGTACCAGTGACATTACTACAGTAATCAGTGCTATAAATATGCACTGTTACTGTAAAAATGACACTGGCAGGGAAGGGGTTAATTTTATTGGAGAGGGAGGGGGTTAATGCATGCCTGGTGCTTACTAACGTGTGTGGGGGGAGGTGACTGAGTGACACAGGGACAGATCGCAGGTTCAGCTAAGCTGAACCCTGCAATCTGTCACTGTCTGTCATTAAGGAGATCCGCCTGCTTTGTTTACACAAGCAGGCGGATCTCCAAACTCGATTCCCCGACGATCGGGGAAGAGCGGCAGTGATCACCGCCGCTCCTCCCCTGGCCCGACTCCCGCTGTGACTGAATACAGCGGGAGCGAGCCTCCGGCGGCGCGCGTACGCCGCCCACAAGGGGAGGAGTCCAGCAACGTAGGTCTACGTCGCTGGATGGGAACGAGCCACTGTGCCGCAGTACCAGCTCAGTGAGCGGTCTGCAAGTGGTTAACATAATGAGGCAATTGATTGGGTGCTATAGATTCGGGAATTCCCCTGATTTTTAGGTTGTTACGACGTGCTCTGTCCTAAAGATCAGCCAGTTTGGCCTGAACGCGGTGCATATCTTCCTGGTAAACTGCGTGGGAATTGACTAAGATGTGGTGAATTCACACATTTTTTTTTCAACAGTGTCCACTCTTTCCCCTAGACCAGTGATTTCTGATTTCACAATGACAGGAGGAGATGGAAATGTCAATTTTAGCTTGTAGGGAAGAATGCAACATCTTTAGCATGTCTTTGATCATAGTGTCAGATACAAGTTGTCCCGTGGTTTGAAAAGAGGAGAAAGGATTGGGTGCAGGCTGATGTGACATGGGATGATATTGATCCTGGCTTACCTCCATAGACATCGTTAAGGCAGCTTGTTGTTCTATGTCCCACCGAGGCCCGGATTTTGCAGGGCTCTGCGTGGAGGGTGTGGGGGGTGAAGAATCCCCGGAGCGCTGGGCGCTGTTGACTGCTGACATGTGTCCCTGTGTCTGCAGCACGGGTTCTGCTGTGTTCTCTGCTCGAGCGCCAATCACAGCCGCCACTAGAGAGCTTCCAGTGCGGACCGGCGGTTTGTCTCCGCCGCCATGTTGGCGGAGACTGGAGGAGACGGTAGGGAAGAATTCTGACAATTTCTTTAACAGGACCGCGTCCGCGCGTCTTCTGCGGTATGCCATGTAATTGTCCGGGTATTCAGTCATCCTGGCAGGAGGATCGTAGGCTTGAAAGTGCGCTGTAGATGGGCGTAGATGCGGAAATGTCCCGGGCACACGCTGGAGCTCTCAGTCTAAGCGTCCTAATTAGATACAAGTGAATGTGTTGTTTAGCTTTGACCTCACATTATGTGGTTTGTAGATCTAACAGAAAATTGTATGTAACGGGGTTTTGAGGGCGCCCCATAGTGTCTTTGGGTTCCCTAAACCTAGTTAACTCACTATGCCTGACAGGCGGATCCTGAGCCTCCGCTATCTGGGAGCTGGGGTACATGTCTGCGGCAGTGCCTCCACCCAGTGGGGCATCCGGGGTAGGGATGTGGGGTCCCACTGGGAACATACTTGGTGCAATGAGACTGACACAGCCTAACTGGAACTAACTTTATATAGTAAGTAGCAAATGAACCAACATACATGGGAAAATACAATAGAGTAACACAGATAACAATGCAATGTGGATTTTCCTCACCCACCCACTAGCACACCTGCGTCCTACCCCCTTATCTTCACCCTAATGGCCATTGGTGCACATAGGAGAGTTGGGGCCCTTATAAGTCCTGCTCCGCAGGGTCACTGAAGCAGCCTGAGATGTGCAATGTCCACTCTGGACCTCAGAGTCTTTACTGTGAGTGAGGAGACAGGTGCCCTGTGGTGATACAGGGAGAGGCTTGGCTTACCCTCACAACACCATTAACCCGATCAGTCCGCTGCAGTCTCCTCTCACTGGATTCACCAGACGTCTGGACTCAGCGCTTGTCTTTGCCAGGGGTCCCTCTCTCAGCTGGTGTGGTCTTGGGTGAAGCAAGTTCTCTCAGCAGGGTTCTATCTCTGTGCTGCAGTCTTTCACAGCTAGTCGCATGTCCTTTCTCTGGCTGAGCATGTGGTAACTTCTAGAAGTCTTCCATGACCTCCTTCCTCAGAGCTGTGTAGGAAGTCCTCCCAGGACATTAATAGGTGATAAAACCTGAGCAGAAGGATAAGAAGTCATCCAGAGCTGGTGTCTATCTCCCTCAGTCTTCTCATCTCCTCACACACCACTTCCTGGTCACACTGTGATGATGCCACAATCATGTGACTGAAAAAGCCAAGTCCTGTGATCAATGCTCAATGTTTTATTAACAGCATACTGAGTCCATCTGCCATCTACTGGGCATTTCAGATAATACAGCCTGTGTAAAATACACAGGGTTACATGTACAACAAAAGTTGAACATGTATGGCCAGCATTAATCAGTAGTAAGGGAAAACAAGGGGGAGTAAAGCAGGTTTATTGTACATAGGTATGAAAAATAAGTACTGCCATCTAGCGTTTGAAAGTGAGTTAGCATACAAGTAATCATCAGATTCAAACAGCAATTCTGTTCAGTACTTTAATGCCCTCTAGTGGCCTTAGTTAACATTGCAGCTCATAATAATTAAGTCTGGATGAGAAGGAAGCTGTCAGTTAGCAAACTGTGTGGTGTACCAATCTGACCATTGTTGCCATTTGGCTTTTTCTTTTTGGAATGATGCACACGAAGGAGTCATAAGCAGTTCATATGTATGATGAGTTTGTGTCGTGGATATAATCTCTGCGAGAGAAGGGGGTTGGATACAATTCCATTTTCTTGTGATAGAGATTCTGGTAGCCAAGAGTATGTGAAGGGCCACCGTGCGCGAGCGCACCAGGATTTGTTCAATTGATAGGTTCAGTAGGGCTAGTTCGAGGGAGGGAGGGATCGGCTGTTTCAGGATCGTGGAGAGCAAGAGAAATACTTCAGTCCACAGCGTGGCTATGGGTACGCAGTTCCATAGAATGTGTTTAAGTTTGCCTACGTGTCCACACCCCTTCCAACATGCAGCTGGGGAGTCTCCCTTGAATTTTGCCAGAAGAGACGGTGTGATGTACCATCTGAGGGCGATTTTCATCTGTAGCTCTCTGAGCGAGGCGATAAGTGTGGCCTTGTGTCCTAAGGTGAAAGCTTTCATCCACTGAAGAGATGAGAAGGCGACCCCCATGTCACGCTCCCATTTCACCAGGGGATGGGTCTCCGTGAATATCGTTTTTTCTCCAAGGATAGGGTATATTGTGGAAATGCTCTTTGTCGTCCACGAGGAAGAGGATAGGTAAGTCCATAATGCAGAGGGGATCTGAGGACGTAGTTGGGGATTCTGGCGGAGGCAGGCAGTGATCTGACCATAGCAAAGCCATTCTGAGGGTCCTAAATGCAATTTCGTAGATATTTTGGCGAAGGTTTGGGTTTTCCCTTGGAGTATAGGGAGTCCAACTCGTTGGGCCCACCAGAGCTCTTTTTTACTTTAGGTTTTTCCACCAGAGCTCCACCTTATATCAGATGTGCCCACCAGATCTCCTTCTTACATCACGTGAACCCATCAAAGCTCCCTCTTACATCAGATGTGCCCGCCAGAGCTCCCCATTACATCAGAAATGCTCACCTGAGAACTTTTTTTTTACATCTGCTGTGCCAACCAGAGCTCCTTCTTATATCAGGGGTGCCCACCAGAGCTACTTCTTACATCAAGTGAACCCACTAGAGCTCCCTCTTACATCAGATGTGCCCACCAGAGCACCCCCTACATTAGATGTGCCCACCAGAGCTTCCTCTTACTTATGTGCCCACCAAAGCTCCCCCTTACATCATATGTGCTCACCAGAGCTGCTTCATACATCAGATGTGCCTACCAGAACTCCTTCTTACATAAGGTGTGCCTACCAGTACTCCTTCTTACATCAGGTTTGCCCACCAGAGCTCCTTTTTACATCAGGGGTGCCCACCAGTGCTCCCTCTTAAATCAGATATACCCGCCAGAGCTCCCCCTTATATCAGAAATGGCAACCAGAGTTCTTTCTTACATCAGATGTGCCCACCAGAGCTCCCCCCTACATTATATGTGCCCTCCAGAGCTTCCCTCTTACATTAGATGTGCCAACCAGAGCTCCCCCTTACATCATATGTGCCCACTAGTGCTCTTACATAAGGTGTGCTCACCAATGCCCACCAATGCCCCCCCCTTACATCACAGGTGCCCACCAGAGCTCCCTCTTACATCAGATGTGCCCACCAGAGCTACTCCTTTCATCAGATGTGCCTACCAAAGCTCCTTTTCACGTTAGATGTGCCCACCAGCCAAATGCCTGCTGTTCTGATCAATGTATTCTGACAGCGGCGGAATCCCCAGTGTTAGAATACAATAGCACATCGGAGAGGATTCCTTCATCATCCACTTCAAATGTGTGGATGGGGGGTCTATATTGCATCCACTGACATCAATGCTGAAAGGGGGTCTTTATTGCATCCACTGACATCAATGCTGAGGGGGGTCTTTATTGCCTTCACTGATATCAATGCTGGGGGTCTTTATTGCCTTCACTGACATCAATGCTGGGGGTCTTTATTGCATCCACTGACATCAATGTTGAGGGGGGTCTTTATTGCATCCACTGACATCAATGCTGAGGGTCTTTATTGCCTTCACTGACCTCAATGCTGAGGGTCTTTATTGCATCCACTGACATCAATGCTGAGGGTCTTTATTGCCTTCACTGACATCAATGCTGAGGGTCTTTATTGCCTTCACTGACATCAATGCTGGGGGTCTTTATTACATCCACTGACATCAATGCTGGGGGGGGGGGTCTTTATTATGTCCACTAATATCAATGCTGGGGGTCTTTATTGCGTCCACTGACATCAATGCTGAGGGGGGTCTTTATTGCATCCACTGACATCAATGCTGGGGGTCTTTATTGCATCCACTGACATCAATGCTGCGGGGTTTTATTGCGTCCACTGACACCAATACTGGGGGGTTTAATGCGTTCACTGACACCAATACTGGGGGGTTTAATGCGTCCACTGACACCAATACTGGGGGGTTTAATGCATCCACTGACATCAATACTGGGGTGTTTAATGCGTTCACTGACACCAATACTGGGGGGTTTAATGCATTCACTGACATCAATACTTGGGGTTTTAATGCGTTCACTGACATCAATACTGGGGGGTTTAATGCGTCCACTGACATCAATACTGGGGGGTTTAATGCGTTCACTGACACCAATACTGGGGGGTTTAATGCGTTCACTGACATCAATACTGGGGGGTTTAATGCGTCCACTGACATCAATACTGGGGGGTTTAATGCGTTCACTGACACCAATACTGGGGGGTTTAATGCGTTCACTGACACCAATACTGGGGGGGTTTAATGCGTTCACTGACATCAATACTGGGGGGGTTTAATGCGTCCACTGACATCAATACTGGGAGGGTTTAATGCGGCCACTGACATCAATACTGGGGGATCTTTAATGCGTTCACTGACATCAATACTTGGGGTTTTAATGCGTCCACTGACATCAATACTGGGGGGTTTAATGCGTCCACTGACATCAATACTGGGGGGTTTAATGTGTTCACTGACATCAATACTGGGGGGTTTAATGCGTCCACTGACATCAATACTGGGGGGTTTAATGCGTTCACTGACACCAATACTGGGGGGTTTAATGCGTTCACTGACACCAATACTGGGGGGGTTTAATGCGTTCACTGACATCAATACTGGGGGGGTTTAATGCGTCCACTGACATCAATACTGGGAGGGTTTAATGCGTCCACTGACATCAATGCTGAGGGGGGTCTTTATTGCATCCACTGACATCAATGCTGGGGGTCTTTATTGCATCCACTGACATCAATGCTGCTGGGTTTTATTGCGTCCACTGACACCAATACTGGGGGGTTTAATGCGTTCACTGACACCAATACTGGGGGGTTTAATGCGTCCACTGACACCAATACTGGGGGGTTTAATGCGTCCACTGACATCAATACTGGGGTGTTTAATGCGTTCACTGACACCAATACTGGGGGGTTTAATGCATTCACTGACATCAATACTTGGGGTTTTAATGCGTTCACTGACATCAATACTGGGGGGTTTAATGCGTCCACTGACATCAATACTGGGGGGTTTAATGCGTTCACTGACACCAATACTGGGGGGTTTAATGCGTTCACTGACACCAATACTGGGAGGGTTTAATGCGTTCACTGACATCAATACTGGGGGGGTTTAATGCGTCCACTGACATCAATACTGGGAGGGTTTAATGCGGCCACTGACATCAATACTGGGGGATCTTTAATGCGTTCACTGACATCAATACTTGGGGTTTTAATGCGTCCACTGACATCAATACTGGGGGGTTTAATGTGTTCACTGACATCAATACTGGGGGGTTTAATGCGTCCACTGACATCAATACTGGGGGGTTTAATGCGTTCACTGACACCAATACTGGGGGGTTTAATGCGTTCACTGACACCAATACTGGGGGGGTTTAATGCGTTCACTGACATCAATACTGGGGGGGTTTAATGCGTCCACTGACATCAATACTGGGAGGGTTTAATGCGTCCACTGACATCAATACTGGGGGATCTTTAATGCGTTCACTGACATCAATACTTGGGGTTTTAATGCGTCCACTGACATCAATACTGGGGGGTTTAATGCGTCCACTGACATCAATACTGGGGGGTTTAATGTGTTCACTGACATCAATACTGGGGGGTTTAATGCGTTCACTGACATCAATACTGGGGGGTTTAATGTGTTCACTGACATCAATACTGGGGGGTTTAATGCGTTCACTGACATCAATACTGGGGGGTTTAATGCGTTCACCGACATCAATACTGGGGGGTTTATTGTGCCCACTGAATTCAGTGCTGAGGGTCTTTATTGCATCCACTGACACCAATGCTGGGGGGTCTTTAATGCGTCCACCTGCACCAATGCTGGGGGTTATTAATGTGGGGGAGGGGTTTAATAATACTGACACCTGTGCTAGGAGTTAATAATGCAGCCTCTGACACCAATGCTTGGAGGTCTTTAATGCATCCACCGACATCAATGCTGGGGTTATTTAATGCGTCCACTGACATCAATGCTGGGGGGGGGTCTTTTTTGCATTCACTGACATCAATGCTGGGAGTCTTTTTTGCATAGACTGACACTAATACTAGGGGGTCTTTATTGCGTCCACTTTCATTAATGCTGAGGGGGGTTTTTATTGCCTTCACTGACCTCAATGCTGAGGGTCTTTGTTGCCTTCACTGACATCAATGCTGGGGGTCTTTATTATGTCCACTGACATCAATGCTGGGGGGTCTTTATTATGTCCACTAATTGCAATGCTGGGGGTCTTCAATGCGTCCACTGACGTCAATGCTATAGGGTTTTTTAATGCATCCACTGTAATCCATGCTGAAGGGGGTCTTTATTGCCTTCACTGACATCAATGCTGAGGGTCTTTATTGCATCCACTGACATCAATGGTGGGGGTCTTTATTGCATCCACTGACATCAATGGTGGGGGTCTTTATTGCATCCACTGACATCAATGCTGGGGGGGGGGGGGTCTTTATTGCCTTCACTGACCTCAATGCTGGGGGTCTATATTGCATCCACTGACCTCAATGCTGGGGGTCTTTATTGCCTTCACTGACATCAATGCTGGGGGGGGGGTCTTTATTATGTCCACTAATATCAATGCTGGGGGTTTTTTAATGCGTCCACTGACATCAATGCTGGGGGTCTTTATTGCATCCACTGACATCAATGCTGGGGGTCTTTATTGCCTTCACTGACATCAATGCTGGGGGTCTTTATTACATCCACTGACATCAATGCTGGGGGGGGGGGTCTTTATTATGTCCACTAATATCAATGCTGGGGGTCTTTATTGCGTCCACTGACATCAATGCTGAGGGGGGTCTTTATTGCATCCACTGACATCAATGCTGGGGGTCTTTATTGCATCCACTGACATCAATGCTGCGGGGTTTTATTGCGTCCACTGACACCAATACTGGGGGGTTTAATGCGTTCACTGACACCAATACTGGGGGGTTTAATGCGTCCACTGACACCAATACTGGGGGGTTTAATGCATCCACTGACATCAATACTGGGGTGTTTAATGCGTTCACTGACACCAATACTGGGGGGTTTAATGCATTCACTGACATCAATACTTGGGGTTTTAATGCGTTCACTGACATCAATACTGGGGGGTTTAATGCGTCCACTGACATCAATACTGGGGGGTTTAATGCGTTCACTGACACCAATACTGGGGGGTTTAATGCGTTCACTGACATCAATACTGGGGGGTTTAATGCGTCCACTGACATCAATACTGGGGGGTTTAATGCGTTCACTGACACCAATACTGGGGGGTTTAATGCGTTCACTGACACCAATACTGGGGGGGTTTAATGCGTTCACTGACATCAATACTGGGGGGGTTTAATGCGTCCACTGACATCAATACTGGGAGGGTTTAATGCGGCCACTGACATCAATACTGGGGGATCTTTAATGCGTTCACTGACATCAATACTTGGGGTTTTAATGCGTCCACTGACATCAATACTGGGGGGTTTAATGCGTCCACTGACATCAATACTGGGGGGTTTAATGTGTTCACTGACATCAATACTGGGGGGTTTAATGCGTCCACTGACATCAATACTGGGGGGTTTAATGCGTTCACTGACACCAATACTGGGGGGTTTAATGCGTTCACTGACACCAATACTGGGGGGGTTTAATGCGTTCACTGACATCAATACTGGGGGGGTTTAATGCGTCCACTGACATCAATACTGGGAGGGTTTAATGCGTCCACTGACATCAATGCTGAGGGGGGTCTTTATTGCATCCACTGACATCAATGCTGGGGGTCTTTATTGCATCCACTGACATCAATGCTGCTGGGTTTTATTGCGTCCACTGACACCAATACTGGGGGGTTTAATGCGTTCACTGACACCAATACTGGGGGGTTTAATGCGTCCACTGACACCAATACTGGGGGGTTTAATGCGTCCACTGACATCAATACTGGGGTGTTTAATGCGTTCACTGACACCAATACTGGGGGGTTTAATGCATTCACTGACATCAATACTTGGGGTTTTAATGCGTTCACTGACATCAATACTGGGGGGTTTAATGCGTCCACTGACATCAATACTGGGGGGTTTAATGCGTTCACTGACACCAATACTGGGGGGTTTAATGCGTTCACTGACACCAATACTGGGAGGGTTTAATGCGTTCACTGACATCAATACTGGGGGGGTTTAATGCGTCCACTGACATCAATACTGGGAGGGTTTAATGCGGCCACTGACATCAATACTGGGGGATCTTTAATGCGTTCACTGACATCAATACTTGGGGTTTTAATGCGTCCACTGACATCAATACTGGGGGGTTTAATGTGTTCACTGACATCAATACTGGGGGGTTTAATGCGTCCACTGACATCAATACTGGGGGGTTTAATGCGTTCACTGACACCAATACTGGGGGGTTTAATGCGTTCACTGACACCAATACTGGGGGGGTTTAATGCGTTCACTGACATCAATACTGGGGGGGTTTAATGCGTCCACTGACATCAATACTGGGAGGGTTTAATGCGTCCACTGACATCAATACTGGGGGATCTTTAATGCGTTCACTGACATCAATACTTGGGGTTTTAATGCGTCCACTGACATCAATACTGGGGGGTTTAATGCGTCCACTGACATCAATACTGGGGGGTTTAATGTGTTCACTGACATCAATACTGGGGGGTTTAATGCGTTCACTGACATCAATACTGGGGGGTTTAATGTGTTCACTGACATCAATACTGGGGGGTTTAATGCGTTCACTGACATCAATACTGGGGGGTTTAATGCGTTCACCGACATCAATACTGGGGGGTTTATTGTGCCCACTGAATTCAGTGCTGAGGGTCTTTATTGCATCCACTGACACCAATGCTGGGGGGTCTTTAATGCGTCCACCTGCACCAATGCTGGGGGTTATTAATGTGGGGGAGGGGTTTAATAATACTGACACCTGTGCTAGGAGTTAATAATGCAGCCTCTGACACCAATGCTTGGAGGTCTTTAATGCATCCACCGACATCAATGCTGGGGTTATTTAATGCGTCCACTGACATCAATGCTGGGGGGGGGTCTTTTTTGCATTCACTGACATCAATGCTGGGAGTCTTTTTTGCATAGACTGACACTAATACTAGGGGGTCTTTATTGCGTCCACTTTCATTAATGCTGAGGGGGGTTTTTATTGCCTTCACTGACCTCAATGCTGAGGGTCTTTGTTGCCTTCACTGACATCAATGCTGGGGGTCTTTATTATGTCCACTGACATCAATGCTGGGGGGTCTTTATTATGTCCACTAATTGCAATGCTGGGGGTCTTCAATGCGTCCACTGACGTCAATGCTATAGGGTTTTTTAATGCATCCACTGTAATCCATGCTGAAGGGGGTCTTTATTGCCTTCACTGACATCAATGCTGAGGGTCTTTATTGCATCCACTGACATCAATGGTGGGGGTCTTTATTGCATCCACTGACATCAATGGTGGGGGTCTTTATTGCATCCACTGACATCAATGCTGGGGGGGGGGGGGTCTTTATTGCCTTCACTGACCTCAATGCTGGGGGTCTATATTGCATCCACTGACCTCAATGCTGGGGGTCTTTATTGCCTTCACTGACATCAATGCTGGGGGGGGGGTCTTTATTATGTCCACTAATATCAATGCTGGGGGTTTTTTAATGCGTCCACTGACATCAATGCTGGGGGTCTTTATTGCATCCACTGACATCAATGCTGGGGGTCTTTATTGCCTTCACTGACATCAATGCTGGGGGATCTTTATTGCCTTCACTGACATCAATGCTGAGGGGGGTCTTTATTGCATCCACTGACATCAATGCTGGGGGTCTTTTTTGCCTTCACTAACCTCAATGCTGGGGGTCTTTATTGCATCCACTGACATCAATGCTGAGGGGGGTCTTTATTGCCTTCACTGACATCAATGCTGAGGGGGGTCTTTATTGCTTTCACTGACCTCAATGCTGGGGGTCTTTATTGCCTTCACTGACATCAATGCTGGGGGTCTTTATTGTCTTTACTGACCTCAATGCTGGGGGTCTTTATTGCCTTCACTGACATCAATGCTGGGGGGGTCTTTATTTCCTTCACTGACATCAATGTTGGGGGTCTTTATTATGTCCACTAATATCAATGCTGGGGTCTTCAATGCGTCTACTGACATCAATGCTGGGGGTTTTAATGCATCCACTGTCATCCATGCTTCAGGTTTTAATGTGTCCACTGACATCAATGCTGAAGGGGGTTTTATTGCATCCACTGACATCAATGCTGGGGGTCTATATTGCATCCACTGACATCAATGCTGGGGGGGTCTTTATTGCATCCACTGACATCAATGCTGGGGGGGTCTTTATTGCCTTCACTGACATCAATGCTGGGGGGGGGGGGGTCTTTATTGCCTTCTCTGACATCAATGCTAGGGGTCTTTATTGCATCCACTGACATCAATGCTGGGGGTCTTTATTGCCTTCACTGACATCAATGCTTGGGGTCTTTATTGCATCCACTGACATCAATGCTGGGGGTCTTTATTGCCTTCACTGACATCAATGCTGGGGGTCTTTATTATGTCCACTAATAGCAATGCTGGGGTCTTCAATGCGTCTACTGACATCAATGCTGGGGGGTTTTAATGCATCCACTGTCATCCATGCTTCAGGTTTTAATGTGTCCACTGACATCAATGCTGAAGGGGGTCTTTTTTGCATCCACTGACATCAATGCTGGGGGTCTTTATTGCATCCACTGACATCAATGCTGGGGGGGGGGTCTTTATTGCCTTCCCTGACATCAATGCTGGGGGGGGGGGGTCTTTATTGCCTTCACTGACATCAATGCTGGGGTCTTTATTGCCTTCACTGACATCAATGCTGGGGGTCTTTATTGCCTTCACTGACATCGATGCTGGGGGGGGGGGGGGTGTCTTTATTGCATCCACTGACATCAATGCTGGGGGTCTTTATTGCCTTCACTGACATCAATGCTGGGGGGGGGGGGTCTTTATTGCCTTCACTGACATCAATGTTGGGTTGTCTTTATTGCCTTCACTGCCATCAATGCTGAGGGGGGTCTTTGTTGCATCCACTGACATCAATGCTGGGGGTCTTTATTGCATCCACTGACATCAATGCTGGGGGTCTTTATTGCATCCACTGACATCAATGCTGGGGGTCTTTATTGCCTTCACTGACATCAATGCTGGGGGATCTTTATTGCCTTCACTGACATCAATGCTGAGGGGGGTCTTTATTGCATCCACTGACATCAATGCTGAGGGGGGTCTTTATTGCATCCACTGACATCAATGCTGAGGGGGGTCTTTTTTGCCTTCACTGACATCAATGCTGAGGGGGGTCTTTATTGCATCCACTGACATCAATGCTGAGGGGGGTCTTTATTGCATCCACTGACATCGATGCTGGGGGTCTTTATTGCATCCACTGACATCAATGCTGGGGGTCTTTATTGCATCCACTGACATCAATGCTGGAGGTCTTTATTGCATCCACTGACATCAATGCTGAGGGTCTTTTTTGCCTTCACTGACATCAATGCTGAGGGTCTTTATTGCATCCACTGACATCAATGCTGGGGGTCTTTTTTGCCTTCACTGACATCAATGCTGGGGGGTCTTTATTGCATCCACTGACATCAATGCTGGGGGTCTTTATTGCCTTCACTGACATCAATGCTGGGTGTCTATATTGCATCCACTGATATTAATGCTGAGGTGGGTTTTTATTGCCTTCACTGACCTCAATGCTGGGGGTCTATATTGCATCCACTGACCTCAATGCTGAAGGGGGGTCTTTATTGCCTTCACTGACATCAATGCTGGGGGTCTTTATTACATCCACTGACATCAATGCTGGGGGGGGGGTCTTTATTATGTCCACTAATATCAACGCTGGGGGTTTTTTAATGCGTCCACTGACATCAATGCTGAGGGGGTCTTTATTGCATCCACTGACATCAATGCTGGGGGTCTTTATTGCCTCCACTGACATCAATGCTGGGGGTCTTTATTGCCTTCACTGACATCAATGCTGGGGGATCTTTATTGCCTTCACTGACATCAATGCTGAGGGGGGTCTTTATTGCATCCACTGACATCAATGCTGAGGGGGGTCTTTATTGCATCCACTGACATCAATGCTGGGAGTCTTTTTTGCCTTCACTGACCTCAATGCTGGGGGTCTTTATTGCATCCACTGACATCAATGCTGGGGGTCTTTATTGCATCCACTGACATCAATGCTGAGGGGGGTCTTTATTGCATCCACTGACATCAATGCTGGGGGTCTTTATTGCCTTCACTGACCTCAATGCTGGGGGTCTGTATTGCATCCACTGACATCAATGCTGGGGGTCTTTATTGCATCCACTGATATCAATGGGGGGGGGGGTCTTAATTTCATTCACTGACATCAATGCTGGGGGGTCTTTATTGCATCCACTGACATCAATGCTGAGGGTCTTTATTGCATCCACTGACATCAATGCTGGGGGTCTTTATTGCCTTCACTGACATCAATGCTGGGGGCCTTTATTGCATCCACTGACATCAATGCTGAGGGGGGTCTTTATTGCATCCACTGACATCAATGCTGAAGGGGGGTCTTTATTGCCTTCACTGACATCAATGCTAGGGGTGGTTATTGCATCCACTGACATCAATGCTGGGGGTCTTTATTGCCTTCACTGACATCAATGCTGGGGGCCTTTATTGCATCCACTGACATCAATGCTGAGGGGGGTCTTTATTGCATCCACTGACATCAATGCTGAAGGGGGGTCTTTATTGCCTTCACTGACATCAATGCTAGGGGTGGTTATTGCCTTCACTGACATCAATGCTGGGGGACTTTATTGCATCCACTGACATCAATGCTGAGGGTCTTTATTGCCTTCTCTGACATCAATGCTGAGGGTCTTTATTGCCTTCACTGACATCAATGCTGGGGGTCTTTATTGCCTTCACTGACATCAATGCTGAGGGGGGTCTTTATTGCCTTCACTGACATCAATGCTGGGGGTCTTTATTACATCCACTGACATCAATGCTGAGGGGGGTCTTTATTGCATCCACTGACATCAATGCTGGGGGTCTTTATTGCATCCACTGACATAAATGCTGGGGGTCTTTATTGCCTTCACTGACATCAATGCTGAGGGGGGTCTTTATTGCATCCACTGACATCAATGCTGGGGGTCTTTATTGCCTTCACTGACATCAATGCTGAGGGGGGTCTTTATTGCCTTCACTGACATCAATACGGGGGTCTTTATTGCATCCACTGACATCAATGCTGGGGGGGGGTCTTTATTGCCTTCACTGACCTCAATGCTGGGGGCCTTTATTGCATCCACTGACATCAATGCTGGGGGTCTTTATTGCCTTCACTGACATCAATGCTGAGGGGGGTCTTTATTGCCTTCACTGACATCAATGCTGGGGGTCTTTATTGCATCCACTGACATCAATGCTGGGGGTCTTTATTGCATCCACTGACATCAATGCTGGGGGTCTTTATTGCCTTCACTGACATCAATGCTGGGGGTCTTTATTGCATCCACTGACATCAATGCTGGGGGTCTTTATTGCATCCACTGACATCAATGCTTAGGGGGGTCTATATTGCATCCACTGACATCAATGCTGGGGGTCTTTATTGCATCCACTGACATCAATGCTGGGGGTCTTTATTGCATCCACTGACATCAATGCTTAGGGGGGTCTATATTGCGTTCACTGACATCAATGCTGGAGGTCTTTAACCACTTTATGACTGCCTGCCTCACGAGCAGGCAGCTAGGGGGCGAGTGCTCGTCAGCGGGAAAGCCGATGCACAGGGCAAGCGGCTCCAATTGCCGCCTGACACCCGCGATTGTTCCCCGCTGAGAGAGAAGAATGGTCAGCTGTTGAAAACACAGCCGGCCTTCCTTCTCCCTGGAATGATCATAGTGCCCCTGTGATCCTGCTATATAGGAACACAGGTCTCTGTGATCATTTCACAAGCCACGCCTCTAGGTACACATTTAACCCCTGATCACTCAGTGTTAACCCCTTCCCTGCCAGTGTCATTAGTACAGTAACAGTGCATATTTTAGCACTGATTACTGTAGTAATGTCACTGGTCCCCCCAAAAGTGTCAAAAATGTCAGTCAGGGGTCCGATCTGTCCACCACAATGTCGTAGTCCCGCTAAAAATCGCAGATCGCGACCATTATTAGTAAAAAAAAATTAAAATTACATAAATCTTTCCCATAGTTAGTAGACGCGATAACGTTTGCGCAAAGCAATCAAAATACGCTTATTGTGATTTTTGTTTACCAGAAATATGTAGCAGAAAACAAATTGGCCTAAAATGTTAAAAAATTTTGATTTTTTAATTTTTTTTTTTTTGGGAATGTCATATAGCAGAATGTAAAAAAAATATATATTTTTTTTTTTCAGAATTGTCGCTGTTTTTTTGTTTATAGCGCAAAAAATAAAAAACGCACAAATACCACCAAAAGAAAGCTCTATTTGTGGGAAATAAAGGACATCATTTTTATTTATGTACAGCGTCGCAGGACTGCGCAATTCAACGCAGTCCTGAATCACAAAATATTGCCTGGTTATTAAGGGGGCAAATCCTTCCGGTCCAGAAGTGGTTAATGCATCAATAGACACCAATGCTGGGGGATTTTAATGCATCCACTGACATCATTGCTGGGGGTCTTTAATGCATCTGCAGACATCAATGCTGGGCATTTTAATGTGTCCACCGGCACTAATGCTGGGGGTTTTAATGCATCCACTGACACCAATGCTGGGGGTTTTAATGCGTCCACTGACATCAATACTGGGGGGTTTAATGCGTCCACTGACCTCAATGCTGGGGAGTTTTAATGCGTGCACTGACATTAATGCTGGGGGTCTTTACCACATCCACTGAAATCAATGATGGGGGTCTTTAATGCGTCCACTGACATCAATGCTGGGGGTCTTTAATGCGTCCACTGACATCACTGATGAGGGGTCTTTATTATGTCCACTGACATCAATGCTGGGTCTCTTTAATGCGTCCACTGACATCAATGCTGGGGCTCTTTAATGCGTCCACTAACATCAATGCTGGGGGTCTATAAATGCATCCACTGACATCAATGCTGGGGGGTTTTATTGCGTCCACTGACATCAATGATGGGGTTTTTTTTGCGTCCACTGACACCAATGCTGGGGGGTCTATAAATGCGTCCACTGACATTGATGCTGGGGGTCTTTAATGCGTCCACTGACATCAATGATGGGGGGGGATGTAATGCGTCCACTGACATCAATGCTGGGGCTCTTTAATGCGTCCACTGACATCAATGCTGGGGGTCAATAAATGCATCCACTGACATTAATGCTGGGGGTCTTTAATGCGTCCACTGACATCAATGCTGGGGGGTTTTATTGCGTCCACTGACATCAATGATGGGGGGGGGGGTTTGCGTCCACCGAAATCAATGATGGGGGGGGTTTTATTGCATCCACTGACATCAATGCTGGGGGTTTTAGTGATGCGTCCACTGACATCAATGCTGGGGGTCAATAAATGCATCCACTGACATCAATGCTGGGGGGTTTTATTGCGTCCACTGACATCAATGATGGGGGGGGGGTTTGCGTCCACCGAAATCAATGATGGGGGGGGTTTTATTGCGTCCACTGACCTCAATGCTGGGGGTTTTAGTGATGCGTCCACTGACATCAATGCTGGGGGTCTTTATTTCATCCACTGACACCAATGCTGAGGGGTCTTTAACCTCTTGCCGACCAGCAACTGCAGTATTACTGGGGCAGGGCGGCTCGGCTGCGCAAAATCACATCGGTCTATGTGATTTTGTGCACGAGGCCGAGGCATGAGGTGTTTAGACACAGCAGAAGGTGGGCCATGGAAGAGGGGCGGCAATTGCCGCTGGCCTCCCGCAGTCGTCTGAGAAACTGATAGAAGACCCGCCTGCTTATGTAAACGAAGCAGGCAAGTCTTCTGTCAGACAGGCAGGGAGAGATCAGGAGTTTCAGCTAAGCTGAAACCCCGATCTCTCTGTGACTATTACAGAGCCCCCCCCAGTCAATCACTTTTAGGCATACATTAACTCCTTTGATCACCCTCAGTGTTAACCCCTTCCCTGCCAGTGTCATTTATACAGTAACCGTACATATTATTTAGCACTGAATACTGTTTTTTGTCACTGGTCCCCAAAAAGTGTCAAAAATGTCAGTTAGGGGGCCAATCTGTCTGCCAAAATGTCGCAGTCCTGCTAAAATAATACTGCTCGCCGCTATTTCTAATAAAAACAAACAAATGTATAAAAATTTAAAAAATCGATTCCGTAGTTTGTAAACACTATAACTTTTGAGCAAATCAATTAAAATACTCTTTTTGTGATTTTTGTGTCATATTGATAAATTTGCTACAGTTTTCTTTTTATGTATTGTATAGAATGCTTGTATATGGTGTGACAGGAAGTCAGGTAAATCTGTGAATGTAGTCACAGACAGGAGCTACACTTCCACCTGGGTTAGACAAATCACCAATTACTATAGGGTGTCGGCTGCAGAGGTAGCCAGGACTGTCTAAGGAAGTTGAAAGGCCTTCAGTTGTTCAGAATGAGGAAATGAAGGCCTCTATAATTTGTCCAAAGGAAGTTCTATTGATTGCTGCCTCCTGTCGCCGTGTGGGCTGGGAGAGGAGGACAGACAGATGAGTGCCTCCCGACAAGCTGGTGAGCATGGGAGAAGACCCCCTGAAGTGATGTGCGCTAAGGAGGGTAAACAAGTGTGAAGACTACTCAAAGTGAGGTCTTGGATCGTATCTAGGTGAAAAGAAACCAATGGACATTTCCTGTGTGAAGGGGAAATTAACCAGTTGTGAAGACTTCTCAAAGGTGAGGACATGGACTGTTTTTCTATGTGGAGAGAAAACAAAGGGACATGTTCCATATGAAGAGGAAAAGGGACATGTTAAATCAACTTAGCTGTGTGAAGAGATTATAAATGAACTATTGATGGTCTGCTGTAGGATCAGCAAAGTCTGCCCAACAGTAGGTTGGAGACAGACTCTTAGGTAGGTTCCAGTGTGAGAAGGTAGACGCTCACATTGGCAAGGATTTATTTTGTCTTTTATTTTATTTTGCTGGTTTTGACACTTGCAGTCTGGTGAAGAAAAAATGCATTAATAAACCAAACTGTTGTTTGCAAGCACTTCTCGGCTATCTTCTTGTGAAAACGCACCCCCCAAGGGGTCATCCACGCCCGCCACCGAGCTAATCCCTCACAATGGGTAAACAAGATATGAAAATAAAGATGAATTGAATTAAAAAACAGAAAATTACTTGGCACACCCAAACATTATATATGTGTGTGTATATATATATAATATATATTTTCTCTTACGTCCTCCGACAGTCGCCGCCTCTTCATATTCGTCACAATGGGGTATTAGACTTTGCTCCGAAGGAGAAGCTAGGCAACAGAATATGTTAACATTAAAGCTTTTAACATATCCCACCCTCAAGGGGTGGTCCCCTCAGTCAATACCCTCCTACTTCCTGCAACCATATCTCAGTTTCAATGTCTAGCTTGTCAGGAGTAGCTGGTTCTCTCTGTGCTGGGGCTTTGTGCCCCAGCCTCTTTCTTTTTTTTTGATTTTTTGTTTGAGTTTTTTTTCTCTCTCTTTACTTAGCTGTTCTTTTTGTCAGCATTAGTTAGTTCTTCTGACGAAGAAGATCATGCGGGCTGGGTCTCGGGCTGATCCCCCTGGTCGCAGGTCGTGGATCAGTGGCTTCCCAGCCTGCCATCGAGCGTTCAGCCAGGTAACGCTCCTGGCACAGTGAACGACCCATCCCTGTTCGGTGCAGGGATGATTGGTGAGGTGGCTACCTCACTGGACGCTGTGCGGTTTCTTAACCCCAATTTTGTGCGTCTTGTATGCGACTCTCCCTGCCTCATGTGCAGCGGCTTGTTCGCCTGTGCGGGTCCCCCACACCATTGAGAGGTAAGTGTATCTATGTGGGGACCTGTCTGTCGGGGGGGGGGGGGTGTCAGTCTGGGACTGTGTAACCTGCCTCTGTTCACACTGTTTGTCTCCCTATCACTCTGCTGCATGCTGCGGGCTGCAAGGGGGGGGGGGGAGCTGTGTGACACTGTCTGTGTCAGCCTTGTTCAGTGTGAGAAGCTGTGTGCTGTGGGGCATGTTTTGTGGCATGTTGGGGCACGATACAGCGATCGCTGCGGCGATCTGCCATGTTTTTTTATATGGATGGTGTTATATGCATAACTGTACTGTAGGAGCGGCGGTTTCGGCGCCATACGGCGCCATTTTGCCTGCACTCGCTCCGGCCGCATGTTCTCCATGCAGGCGGCCATTTTCTTGTAGCCTCCCATAGGCTTTAATAGAGCGCCCTGGTTTCATCACTTCCTCTTCTCCTGGGTACACCGATCGAGGCAGCAGCAGCGGCGAGGGTCTCCTCAGGTTTTATCCTTCTGTTCTTGCTATATCCATTGCCTGTGTTCAGTTTATTGTTCCCTGTGGGGGTCTCATTGTGCTTGTGTGTGGTGCGGTGGGCTGCGCTCGCCGCGCTTGTTAAAGGGGCAGTTAACCCTTTATTCTCCGGCATATCATATTGGGGCAATGGATTCTCAGGAGGGCAAATTTCCTGCCAGCTTGGTGGAAAGCCAGGGGACCGCTGTTTCCCCCCCAGGGGGGGATTTGGCCACTATTGTGGTTGGCCTTGCTGCTCAGGTGCAGATGCTGGTGGCTACTCAATCTACTAAAAGACCCAGAGTTTCTATTTCCTCTGATTCTGAGGGTGAAGGTGATGGGGCTGTTATGGCGGGGGTCTCCTTATCAGGGTCCCGCTCCTCCCTGGATCTAGTGGGGTCCGAGGTGGAGGCTGAGGTTGAGGGGGTGATAATTCTCCCCCTGGCTCGCCTGAAGAGCTTGCAATCATGGATGAATTGATTGCTTCCATAAAACAAACGCTGCGTTTGCAGGATGAAGTGTGTCCCCCCGCTGCCTTGGCGGCTTATGGGACGCAGAGAAAACGCAGGACGCCGCAGGTTTTTCCCTGCAATGATGATTTTCAGCGCGCTGTTAAGGAACAATGGCGCAATTTACGCAAACCTTTTGCTGTGCCAAGTAGGTTCAAGCTGCGTTATCCTTTTTTGCCTTCCACTGATGAACGGTGGTGTGTGCCACCCCCGGTGGATCACGCAATTGGGGTTTTGAACAAATCCACTGCGATTCCTGCAGAGGATTCCCCGGTGTTCCGTGATGCCACGGATAGAAGACTGGAGTCTCTTGCCCGTCATACTTATTCTGTTACGGGTTCGATGCTTAAAGCTCTGGCTGTCGCAAGTTGGACGCAGATGCTTAGGCGCTTCCTAGTGGCCGATTCGGCCTCGCCGGCGACCCTGGATATGGTGGATCAAATCCACCAGGGTGTCATGTATCTGTGTGATGCGGACTTGGACTTAGTCCCTGTTGGCTGCATGTGTACACAGCGTGGCGGTGTTGTCTCGCCGCCTGGTTTGGTTGAAGTGTTGGTCGGTGGACCAATCGTCGCGTAAGACCTTAGCCAATCTGCCTTATGATAGGTCTCGCCTTTTTGGGGAGTCCTTGGATGCGTTGATTAAGGGGATCACCGGAGGTAAGAGCACTCTCTTGCCCCATTTCCCCAAGGCTAAGGGGACTTCTGGGAAGAAACATGCTAATTTTCGGCCTCCTCAGGGGTCCTTTCGTGCCTTTCGGTCGCACTACAAGGGCAAACCGTTCAAGGGACAGGGCTCTCAAAAGAAGCCCTGGTCTGGTAAACAGAAGTCCGGTCAGTCCGGACCCGCTGCTCATAACAGTGCGGCCTGAAGGGGCGCCCTCACCCAGTTTTGAGGTGGGGGGACGCTTGCTCGGTTCTCTTCAACCCTGGTTGGCCCGCGTGCGGGACCGGTGGGTTCAGGAGATCGTTCGATCTGGTTACAAGATCGAGTTTCTCTCTCGGCCGGAGAGCAGATTTTTTCCCTCAACTCTTCAACTGTCTCCAGAGCGTTTACGGGACCTGCACCTGGCGGTGCGAGACCTGAGGGCTCAGGGAGTGGTGGTTCCGGTGCCTCATCGGGACAGATTTCGGGGGTTTTATTCCAATCTGTTCACCGTGCCCAGGAAGGAGGGCAAGGTTCGTCCAATTCTGGACTTGAAGGCTCTAAACCGCTCTGTGCGGGTTCGCAAGTTCCGCATGGAATCCCTGCGGTCGGTGGTGGCTGCCCTGGTTCCGGGGGAATTCATGGCCTCCATCGATTTGAAGGATGCGTATCTTCACATCCCCATTTTCGAGGGTCACCAGAGGTACCTTCGATTCGCCATTGCGGAGGATCATTACCAGTTCGTGGCGTTACCTTTTGGTCTCGCCTCGGCTCCACGGGTTTTCACCAAGGTGCTTGCACCGGTTCTGGCATTGCTGAGGGCCCAGGGCATCTCTGTCCTGGGGTATCTGGACGACATCCTGGTTCGGTCTGCGACCAGCCAGGGTCTGGAAAAGGACCTGTCTGTCACGATGCAAACTCTGCAGGAGTTTGGTTGGACGATAAATTTTCCAAAGTCGATGCTGAGTCCGTCGATTCGTCTTCCCTACCTGGGAATGATCCTGGACTCGGTTCAGGCAAAGGTCTTCCTGCCGGAAGACAAACTCAGGACTCTTCAGGAGGAAGTCAGGTCCCTCAGGGACGTTCCGCACTCGTCTCTGCGGACGTGCATGAGATGTCTTGGATTGATGGTCTCTGCCTTCGAGGCGATTCCCTTCGCCCAGTTTCACACGCGGGGTCTCCAATCGGAGATCCTGTCCAGGTGGGACGGGCGACCTCAATCTCTGGATCTTCACATCTCGTTGGGCCATCGCACCAGAAGGGACCTTCTGTGGTGGCTCCAGTCCCCGATGGTGTCGGGGGGCAAGTCTTTTCGTCCTATCTCGTGGACGGTGATCACTACGGATGCCAGCCTGTCGGGCTGGGGTGGTGTTCTGGGCGTTCTGTCTGCCCAGGGAACTTGGTCGGAGGGGGAGTCCTCCCTTCCGATCAACATTCTGGAATTGCGTGCGATAAATCTCTGCCTTCATGATTGGACGGACCGGCTGCAGGGCTGTCCGGTTCGGGTGCAGACGGACAATGCCACGGCGGTGGCCTACATCAACCACCAAGGGGGCACCAGGAGTGCCCGAGCGGCTCGAGAAGTGGCCGACATTCTGTCTTGGGCCGAGACTCATGTCCCGGCGATAACGGCGGTTCACATTCCAGGGGTGGAGAACTGGCAGGCGGACTATCTGAGTCGCCAGACCCTGGATCAGGGGGAATGGTCTCTCTACCCGGCTGTCTTCCAGATGTTGTGCGCGAAGTGGGGTCTTCCAGATGTGGACCTGTTCGCGTCTCGTCTCAACAACAAGGTGAGAAGGTTCGTGGCAAGGACGCGCGACCCTCGGGCAGACTCGTTGGACGCGTTAGTGGCCCCGTGGCATCAGTACAAGCTGATGTATGCATTTCCACCGATTCAGTTGCTGTCCAGGTTCCTTCGCAGGTTGCACTCGGAACGCAGCACGGTGATTCTTGTGGCGCCGGATTGGCCTCGCCGGTCCTGGTACGCAGACCTCGTGAATCTGGCGGTCGACGCCCGTGGCGTCTGCCTCTTCGAGACGATCTCCTGTCTCAAGGGCCGATATACCATCCTGCTTTACAGTCGCTGGCTTTGACGGCCTGGCTGTCGAGACCGAGGTCCTGAAGGAGAGGGGTCTCTCCCCTGAGGTCGTTCATACCTTGATCAACGCGAGGAAGTCTTCCTCGGGGAAGGTTTACTACCGTACTTGGAAGGCCTATTTTGCCTGGTGTGAGTCCAGGGGGTTTTCACCCCGCACGTACTCGGTTTCTCGAGTATTGTCCTTCCTTCAAACAGGTGTCGATCAGCGTTTGGCGCTGGCTACGATAAAGGGTCAGGTGTCTGCGCTGGCCGTTCTTTTTCAACGTCCCGTGGCTTCCTTCCAACTCCTTGGTTGGCACTTTTGTTCAGGGTGTGCGGCATCTGGTTCCTCCTAGGAGGGAACCTCTGCCTCCTTGGGACTTGAATCTCGTTCTATCTGTGTTACAATGTGCTCCTTTTGAACAGATCAGGGAGATCTCGTTGTCTATGTTGTCCAAAAAGGTCGCCTTTTTGGTTGCGATCACTTCGGCTCGCAGAGTGTCGGAGCTGGTGGCTTTGTCCTGCAAGTCTCCGTATCTGGTTATTCACTTGGATAATGTGGTCTTGCGACCTAATCCTTCCTTTCTTCCGAAGCGAGTTTCGGAATTCCATCTCAATGAGGATATTGTCTTGCCTTCGCTGTGCGCGAAGCCTAAACATCCGAAAGAGGTGAGACTACATTCTTTGGATGTTGTTCGGGCGATTAAGGTTTACCTTAAATCGACTGAGTCTTTTCGAAAGACGGATTCTTTGTTTGTTCTTCCAGAGGGTCCTCGGAAGGGCATGGCGGCGTCGGCTTCTACCATCGCCAAATGGATCAGGCAGACCGTTGAACAGGCATATGTCTTGCAGGGGAAAGTTCCCCCTATGCCTGTGAAGGCGCACTCTACTAGATCTCTGAGTAGAGATGTATAGAACTGTTCGCCGGCGAACAGTTCCCGGCGAACTTCGCATGTTCGCGTTCGCCGCTGCGGGCGAACATATGCGATGTTCGGTCCGCCCCCCATAATACATCATTGAGGCAAACTTTGACCCTGAACCTCACAGTCAGCAGACACATTTCCAGCCAATCAGCATACCTCCCTCCCACAGCCTCCCACCTCCT